>NW_027437964.1:0-59242 GCF_965140245.1 Athene noctua | reverse complement strand
TTTTGCCCTGCGTAGCGTTCCGGGCAGCGGGTAGAACCAGGCAGAGAATTCCCGGCTAGCAGCTTCCCTGTGGCGGGGAAGTGCAAACGTACACGTTTTCGGCCGAAAACGCGTTTTCCGGCGAAATCGCACACCACGGCTCTTTCTGAGAAAAAGCAAACACGGAGGACGAGAACCGCTTTTGCCCTGCGTAGAGTTCCGGGCAGCGGGTAGAACCAGGCAGAGAATTCCTGGCTAGCAGCTTCCCTGTGGCAGGGAAGTGCAAACGTACACGTTTTCGGCCGAAAACGCGTTTTCCGGCGAAAACGCACACCACGGCTCTTTCTGAGAAAAAGCAAGCACGGAGGACGAGAACCGCTTTTGCCCTGCGTAGCGTTCCGGGCAGCGGGTAGAACCAGGCAGAGAATTCCCGGCTAGCAGCTTCCCTGTGGCGGGGAAGTGCAAACGTACACGTTTTCGGCCGAAAACGCGTTTTCCGGCGAAAACGCACACCACGGCTCTTTCTGAGAAAAAGCAAGCACGGAGGACGAGAACCGCTTTTGCCCTGCGTAGCGTTCCGGGCAGCGGGTAGAACCAGGCAGAGAATTCCTGGCTAGCAGCTTCCCTGTGGCGGGGAAGTGCAAACGTACACGTTTTCGGCCGAAAACGCGTTTTCCGGCGAAAACGCACACCACGGCTCTTTCTGAGAAAAAGCAAGCACGGAGGACGAGAACCGCTTTTGCCCTGCGTAGCGTTCCGGGCAGCGGGTAGAACCAGGCAGAGAATTCCCGGCTAGCAGCTTCCCTGTGGCGGGGAAGTGCAAACGTACACGTTTTCGGCCGAAAACGCGTTTTCCGGCGAAAACGCACACCACGGCTCTTTCTGAGAAAAAGCAAGCACGGAGGACGAGAACCGCTTTTGCCCTGCGTAGCGTTCCGGGCAGCGGGTAGAACCAGGCAGAGAATTCCCGGCTAGCAGCTTCCCTGTGGCGGGGAAGTGCAAACGTACACGTTTTCGGCCGAAAACGCGTTTTCCGGCGAAAACGCACACCACGGCTCTTTCTGAGAAAAAGCAAGCACGGAGGACGAGAACCGCTTTTGCCCTGCGTAGCGTTCCGGGCAGCGGGTAGAACCAGGCAGAGAATTCCCGGCTAGCAGCTTCCCTGTGGCGGGGAAGTGCAAACGTACACGTTTTCGGCCGAAAACGCGTTTTCCGGCGAAAACGCACACCACGGCTCTTTCTGAGAAAAAGCAAGCACGGAGGACGAGAACCGCTTTTGCCCTGCGTAGCGTTCCGGGCAGCGGGTAGAACCAGGCAGAGAATTCCCGGCTAGCAGCTTCCCTGTGGCGGGGAAGTGCAAACGTACACGTTTTCGGCCGAAAACGCGTTTTCCGGCGAAAACGCACACCACGGCTCTTTCTGAGAAAAAGCAAGCACGGAGGACGAGAACCGCTTTTGCCCTGCGTAGCGTTCCGGGCAGCGGGTAGAACCAGGCAGAGAATTCCCGGCTAGCAGCTTCCCTGTGGCGGGGAAGTGCAAACGTACACGTTTTCGGCCGAAAACGCGTTTTCCGGCGAAAACGCACACCACGGCTCTTTCTGAGAAAAAGCAAGCACGGAGGACGAGAACCGCTTTTGCCCTGCGTAGCGTTCCGGGCAGCGGGTAGAACCAGGCAGAGAATTCCCGGCTAGCAGCTTCCCTGTGGCGGGGAAGTGCAAACGTACACGTTTTCGGCCGAAAACGCGTTTTCCGGCGAAAACGCACACCACGGCTCTTTCTGAGAAAAAGCAAGCACGGAGGACGAGAACCGCTTTTGCCCTGCGTAGCGTTCCGGGCAGCGGGTAGAACCAGGCAGAGAATTCCCGGCTAGCAGCTTCCCTGTGGCGGGGAAGTGCAAACGTACACGTTTTCGGCCGAAAACGCGTTTTCCGGCGAAAACGCACACCACGGCTCTTTCTGAGAAAAAGCAAGCACGGAGGACGAGAACCGCTTTTGCCCTGCGTAGCGTTCCGGGCAGCGGGTAGAACCAGGCAGAGAATTCCCGGCTAGCAGCTTCCCTGTGGCGGGGAAGTGCAAACGTACACGTTTTCGGCCGAAAACGCGTTTTCCGGCGAAAACGCACACCACGGCTCTTTCTGAGAAAAAGCAAGCACGGAGGACGAGAACCGCTTTTGCCCTGCGTAGCGTTCCGGGCAGCGGGTAGAACCAGGCAGAGAATTCCCGGCTAGCAGCTTCCCTGTGGCGGGGAAGTGCAAACGTACACGTTTTCGGCCGAAAACGCGTTTTCCGGCGAAAACGCACACCACGGCTCTTTCTGAGAAAAAGCAAGCACGGAGGACGAGAACCGCTTTTGCCCTGCGTAGCGTTCCGGGCAGCGGGTAGAACCAGGCAGAGAATTCCCGGCTAGCAGCTTCCCTGTGGCGGGGAAGTGCAAACGTACACGTTTTCGGCCGAAAACGCGTTTTCCGGCGAAAACGCACACCACGGCTCTTTCTGAGAAAAAGCAAGCACGGAGGACGAGAACCGCTTTTGCCCTGCGTAGCGTTCCGGGCAGCGGGTAGAACCAGGCAGAGAATTCCCGGCTAGCAGCTTCCCTGTGGCGGGGAAGTGCAAACGTACACGTTTTCGGCCGAAAACGCGTTTTCCGGCGAAAACGCACACCACGGCTCTTTCTGAGAAAAAGCAAGCACGGAGGACGAGAACCGCTTTTGCCCTGCGTAGCGTTCCGGGCAGCGGGTAGAACCAGGCAGAGAATTCCCGGCTAGCAGCTTCCCTGTGGCGGGGAAGTGCAAACGTACACGTTTTCGGCCGAAAACGCGTTTTCCGGCGAAAACGCACACCACGGCTCTTTCTGAGAAAAAGCAAGCACGGAGGACGAGAACCGCTTTTGCCCTGCGTAGCGTTCCGGGCAGCGGGTAGAACCAGGCAGAGAATTCCCGGCTAGCAGCTTCCCTGTGGCGGGGAAGTGCAAACGTACACGTTTTCGGCCGAAAACGCGTTTTCCGGCGAAAACGCACAACACGGCTCTTTCTGAGAAAAAGCAAGCACGGAGGACGAGAACCGCTTTTGCCCTGCGTAGCGTTCCGGGCAGCGGGTAGAACCAGGCAGAGAATTCCCGGCTAGCAGCTTCCCTGTGGCGGGGAAGTGCAAACGTACACGTTTTCGGCCGAAAACGCGTTTTCCGGCGAAATCGCACACCACTGCTCTTTCTGAGAAAAAGCAAGCACGGAGGACGAGAACCGCTTTTGCCCTGCGTAGCGTTCCGGGCAGCGGGTAGAACCAGGCAGAGAATTCCCGGCTAGCAGCTTCCCTGTGGCGGGGAAGTGCAAACGTACACGTTTTCGGCCGAAAACGCGTTTTCCGGCGAAATCGCACACCACGGCTCTTTCTGAGAAAAAGCAAGCACGGAGGACGAGAACCGCTTTTGCCCTGCGTAGCGTTCCGGGCAGCGGGTAGAACCAGGCAGAGAATTCCCGGCTAGCAGCTTCCCTGTGGCGGGGAAGTGCAAACGTACACGTTTTCGGCCGAAAACGCGTTTTCCGGCGAAAACGCACACCACGGCTCTTTCTGAGAAAAAGCAAGCACGGAGGACGAGAACCGCTTTTGCCCTGCGTAGCGTTCCGGGCAGCGGGTAGAACCAGGCAGAGAATTCCCGGCTAGCAGCTTCCCTGTGGCGGGGAAGTGCAAACGTACACGTTTTCGGCCGAAAACGCGTTTTCCGGCGAAAACGCACACCACGGCTCTTTCTGAGAAAAAGCAAGCAAGGAGGACGAGAACCGCTTTTGCCCTGCGTAGCGTTCCGGGCAGCGGGTAGAACCAGGCAGAGAATTCCCGGCTAGCAGCTTCCCTGTGGCGGGGAAGTGCAAACGTACACGTTTTCGGCCGAAAACGCGTTTTCCGGCGAAAACGCACACCACGGCTCTTTCTGAGAAAAAGCAAGCACGGAGGACGAGAACCGCTTTTGCCCTGCGTAGCGTTCCGGGCAGCGGGTAGAACCAGGCAGAGAATTCCCGGCTAGCAGCTTCCCTGTGGAGGGGAAGTGCAAACGTACACGTTTTCGGCCGAAAACGCGTTTTCCGGCGAAAACGCACACCACGGCTCTTTCTGAGATAAAGCAAGCACGGAGGACGAGAACCGCTTTTGCCCTGCGTAGCGTTCCGGGCAGCGGGTAGAACCAGGCAGAGAATTCCCGGCTAGCAGCTTCCCTGTGGCGGGGAAGTGCAAACGTACACGTTTTCGGCCGAAAACGCGTTTTCCGGCGAAATCGCACACCACGGCTCTTTCTGAGAAAAAGCAAGCACGGAGGACGAGAACCGCTTTTGCCCTGCGTAGCGTTCCGGGCAGCGGGTAGAACCAGGCAGAGAATTCCCGGCTAGCAGCTTCCCTGTGGAGGGGAAGTGCAAACGTACACGTTTTCGGCCGAAAACGCGTTTTCCGGCGAAAACGCACACCACGGCTCTTTCTGAGAAAAAGAAGCACGGAGGACGAGAACCGCTTTTGCCCTGCGTAGCGTTCCGGGCAGCGGGTAGAACCAGGCAGAGAATTCCCGGCTAGCAGCATCCCTGTGGCGGGGAAGTGCAAACGTACACGTTTTCGGCCGAAAACGCGTTTTCCGGCGAAAACGCACACCACGGCTCTTTCTGAGAAAAAGCAAGCACGGAGGATGAGAACCGCTTTTGCCCTGCGTAGCGTTCCGGGCAGCCTGTAGAACCAGGCAGAGAATTCCCGGCTAGCAGCTTCCCTGTGGCGGGGAAGTGCAAACGTACACGTTTTCGGCCGAAAACGCGTTTTCCGGCGAAATCGCACACCACGGCTCTTTCTGAGAAAAAGCAAGCACGGAGGACGAGAACCGCTTTTGCCCTGCGTAGCGTTCCGGGCAGCGGGTAGAACCAGGCAGAGAATTCCCGGCTAGCAGCTTCCCTGTGGCGGGGAAGTGCAAACGTACACGTTTTCGGCCGAAAACGCGTTTTCCGGCGAAATCGCACACCACGGCTCTTTCTGAGAAAAAGCAAGCACGGAGGACGAGAACCGCTTTTGCCCTGCGTAGCGTTCCGGGCAGCGGGTAGAACCAGGCAGAGAATTCCCGGCTAGCAGCTTCCCTGTGGCGGGGAAGTGCAAACGTACACGTTTTCGGCCGAAAACGCGTTTTCCGGCGAAATCGCACACCACGGCTCTTTCTGAGAAAAAGCAAGCACGGAGGACGAGAACCGCTTTTGCCCTGCGTAGCGTTCCGGGCAGCGGGTAGAACCAGGCAGAGAATTCCCGGCTAGCAGCTTCCCTGTGGCGGGGAAGTGCAAACGTACACGTTTTCGGCCGAAAACGCGTTTTCCGGCGAAAACGCACACCACGGCTCTTTCTGAGAAAAAGCAAGCACGGAGGACGAGAACCGCTTTTGCCCTGCGTAGCGTTCCGGGCAGCGGGTAGAACCAGGCAGAGAATTCCCGGCTAGCAGCTTCCCTGTGGCGGGGAAGTGCAAACGTACACGTTTTCGGCCGAAAACGCGTTTTCCGGCGAAATCGCACACCACGGCTCTTTCTGAGAAAAAGCAAGCACGGAGGACGAGAACCGCTTTTGCCCTGCGTAGCGTTCCGGGCAGCGGGTAGAACCAGGCAGAGAATTCCCGGCTAGCAGCTTCCCTGTGGCGGGGAAGTGCAAACGTACACGTTTTCGGCCGAAAACGCGTTTTCCGGCGAAATCGCACACCACGGCTCTTTCTGAGAAAAAGCAAGCACGGAGGACGAGAACCGCTTTTGCCCTGCGTAGCGTTCCGGGCAGCGGGTAGAACCAGGCAGAGAATTCCCGGCTAGCAGCTTCCCTGTGGCGGGGAAGTGCAAACGTACACGTTTTCGGCCGAAAACGCGTTTTCCGGCGAAATCGCACACCACGGCTCTTTCTGAGAAAAAGCAAGCACGGAGGACGAGAACCGCTTTTGCCCTCCGTAGCGTTCCGGGCAGCGGGTAGAACCAGGCAGAGAATTCCCGGCTAGCAGCTTCCCTGTGGCGGGGAAGTGCAAACGTACACGTTTTCGGCCGAAAACGCGTTTTCCGGCGAAAACGCACACCACGGCTCTTTCTGAGAAAAAGCAAGCACGGAGGACGAGAACCGCTTTTGCCCTGCGTAGCGTTCCGGGCAGCGGGTAGAACCAGGCAGAGAATTCCCGGCTAGCAGCTTCCCTGTGGCGGGGAAGTGCAAACGTACACGTTTTCGGCCGAAAACGCGTTTTCCGGCGAAAACGCACACCACGGCTCTTTCTGAGAAAAAGCAAGCACGGAGGACGAGAACCGCTTTTGCCCTGCGTAGCGTTCCGGGCAGCGGGTAGAACCAGGCAGAGAATTCCCGGCTAGCAGCTTCCCTGTGGCGGGGAAGTGCAAACGTACACGTTTTCGGCCGAAAACGCGTTTTCCGGCGAAAACGCACACCACGGCTCTTTCTGAGAAAAAGCAAGCACGGAGGACGAGAACCGCTTTTGCCCTGCGTAGCGTTCCGGGCAGCGGGTAGAACCAGGCAGAGAATTCCCGGCTAGCAGCTTCCCTGTGGCGGGGAAGTGCAAACGTACACGTTTTCGGCCGAAAACGCGTTTTCCGGCGAAAACGCACACCACGGCTCTTTCTGAGAAAAAGCAAGCACGGAGGACGAGAACCGCTTTTGCCCTCCGTAGCGTTCCGGGCAGCGGGTAGAACCAGGCAGAGAATTCCCGGCTAGCAGCTTCCCTGTGGCGGGGAAGTGCAAACGTACACGTTTTCGGCCGAAAACGCGTTTTCCGGCGAAAACGCACACCACGGCTCTTTCTGAGAAAAAGCAAGCACGGAGGACGAGAACCGCTTTTGCCCTGCGTAGCGTTCCGGGCAGCGGGTAGAACCAGGCAGAGAATTCCCGGCTAGCAGCTTCCCTGTGGCGGGGAAGTGCAAACGTACACGTTTTCGGCCGAAAACGCGTTTTCCGGCGAAATCGCACACCACGGCTCTTTCTGAGAAAAAGCAAGCACGGAGGACGAGAACCGCTTTTGCCCTGCGTAGCGTTCCGGGCAGCGGGTAGAACCAGGCAGAGAATTCCCGGCTAGCAGCTTCCTGTGGCGGGGAAGTGCAAACGTACACGTTTTCGGCCGAAAACGCGTTTTCCGGCGAAAACGCACACCACGGCTCTTTCTGAGAAAAAGCAAGCACGGAGGACGAGAACCGCTTTTGCCCTGCGTAGCGTTCCGGGCAGCGGGTAGAACAAGGCAGAGAATTCCCGGCTAGCAGCTTCCCTGTGGCGGGGAAGTGCAAACGTACACGTTTTCGGCCGAAAACGCGTTTTCCGGCGAAAACGCACACCACGGCTCTTTCTGAGAAAAAGCAAGCACGGAGGACGAGAACCGCTTTTGCCCTGCGTAGCGTTCCGGGCAGCGGGTAGAACCAGGCAGAGAATTCCCGGCTAGCAGCTTCCCTGTGGCGGGGAAGTGCAAACGTACACGTTTTCGGCCGAAAACGCGTTTTCCGGCGAAATCGCACACCACGGCTCTTTCTGAGAAAAAGCAAGCACGGAGGACGAGAACCGCTTTTGCCCTGCGTAGCGTTCCGGGCAGCGGGTAGAACCAGGCAGAGAATTCCCGGCTAGCAGCTTCCCTATGGCGGGGACGTGCAAACGTACACGTTTTCGGCCGAAAACGCGTTTTCTGGCGAAATCGCACACCACGGCTCTTTCTGAGAAAAAGCAAGCACGGAGGATGAGAACCGCTGTTGCCCTGCGTAGCGTTCCGGGCAGCGGGTAGAACCAGGCAGAGAATTCCCGGCTAGCAGCTTCCCTGTGGCGGGGAAGTGCAAACGTACACGTTTTCGGCCGAAAACGCGTTTTCCGGCGAAAACGCACACCACGGCTCTTTCTGAGAAAAAGCAAGCACGGAGGACGAGAACCGCTTTTGCCCTGCGTAGCGTTCCGGGCAGCGGGTAGAACCAGGCAGAGAATTCCCGGCTAGCAGCTTCCCTGTGGCGGGGAAGTGCAAACGTACACGTTTTCGGCCGAAAACGCGTTTTCCGGCGAAAACGCACACCACGGCTCTTTCTGAGAAAAAGCAAGCACGGAGGACGAGAACCGCTTTTGCCCTGCGTAGCGTTCCGGGCAGCGGGTAGAACCAGGCAGAGAATTCCCGGCTAGCAGCTTCCCTGTGGCGGGGAAGTGCAAACGTACACGTTTTCGGCCGAAAACGCGTTTTCCGGCGAAATCGCACACCACGGCTCTTTCTGAGAAAAAGCAAGCACGGAGGACGAGAACCGCTTTTGCCCTGCGTAGCGTTCCGGGCAGCGGGTAGAACCAGGCAGAGAATTCCCGGCTAACAGCTTCCCTGTGCCGGGGAAGTGCAAACGTACACGTTTTCGGCCGAAAACGCGTTTTCCGGCGAAAACGCACACCACGGCTCTTTCTGAGAAAAAGCAAGCACGGAGGACGAGAACCGCTTTTGCCCTGCGTAGCGTTCCGGGCAGCGGGTAGAACCAGGCAGAGAATTCCCGGCTAGCAGCTTCCCTGTGGCGGGGAAGTGCAAACGTACACGTTTTCGGCCTAAAACGCGTTTTCTGGCGAAATCGCACACCACGGCTCTTTCTGAGAAAAAGCAAGCACGGAGGATGAGAACCGCTTTTGCCCTGCGTAGCGTTCCGGGCAGCGGGTAGAACCAGGCAGAGAATTCCCGGCTAGCAGCTTCCCTGTGGCGGGGAAGTGCAAACGTACACGTTTTCGGCCGAAAACGCGTTTTCCGGCGAAATCGCACACCACAGCTCTTTCTGAGAAAAAGCAAGCACGGAGGACGAGAACCGCTTTTGCCCTGCGTAGCGTTCCGGGCAGCGGGTAGAACCAGGCAGAGAATTCCCGGCTAGCAGCTTCCCTGTGGCGGGGAAGTGCAAACGTACACGTTTTCGGCCGAAAACGCGTTTTCCGGCGAAAACGCACACCACGGCTCTTTCTGAGATAAAGCAAGCACGGAGGACGAGAACCGCTTTTGCGCTGCGTAGCGTTCCGGGCAGCGGGTAGAACCAGGCAGAGAATTCCCGGCTAGCAGCTTCCCTGTGGCGGGGAAGTGCAAACGTACACGTTTTCGGCCGAAAACGCGTTTTCCGGCGAAATCGCACACCACGGCTCTTTCTGAGAAAAAGCAAGCACGGAGGACGAGAACCGCTTTTGCCCTGCGTAGCGTTCCGGGCAGCGGGTAGAACCAGGCAGAGAATTCCCGGCTAGCAGCTTCCCTGTGGCGGGGAAGTGCAAACGTACACGTTTTCGGCCGAAAACGCGTTTTCCGGCGAAAACGCACACCACGGCTCTTTCTGAGAAAAAGCAAGCACGGAGGACGAGAACCGCTTTTGCCCTGCGTAGCGTTCCGGGCAGCGGGTAGAACCAGGCAGAGAATTCCCGGCTAGCAGCTTCCCTGTGGCGGGGAAGTGCAAACGTACACGTTTTCGGCCGAAAACGCGTTTTCCGGCGAAATCGCACACCACGGCTCTTTCTGAGAAAAAGCAAGCACGGAGGACGAGAACCGCTTTTGCCCTGCGTAGCGTTCCGGGCAGCGGGTAGAACCAGGCAGAGAATTCCCGGCTAGCAGCTTCCCTGTGGCGGGGAAGTGCAAACGTACACGTTGTCGGCCGAAAACGCGTTTTCCGGCGAAATCGCACACCACGGCTCTTTCTGAGAAAAAGCAAGCACGGAGGACGAGAACCGCTTTTGCCCTGCGTAGCGTTCCGGGCAGCGGGTAGAACCAGGCAGAGAATTCCCGGCTAGCAGCTTCCCTGTGGCGGGGACATGCAAACGTACACGTTTTCGGCCGAAAACGCGTTTTCTGGCGAAATCGCACACCACGTCTCTTTCTGAGAAAAAGCAAGCACGGAGGATGAGAACCGCTTTTGCCCTGCGTAGCGTTCCGGGCAGCGGGTAGAACCAGGCAGAGAATTCCCGGCTAGCAGCTTCCCTGTGGCGGGGAAGTGCAAACGTACACGTTTTCGGCCGAAAACGCGTTTTCCGGCGAAAACGCACACCACGGCTCTTTCTGAGAAAAAGCAAGCACGGAGGACGAGAACCGCTTTTGCCCTGCGTAGCGTTCCGGGCAGCGGGTAGAACCAGGCAGAGAATTCCCGGCTAGCAGCTTCCCTGTGGCGGGGAAGTGCAAACGTACACGTTTTCGGCCGAAAACGCGTTTTCCGGCGAAAACGCACACCACGGCTCTTTCTGAGAAAAAGCAAGCACGGAGGACGAGAACCGCTTTTGCCCTGCGTAGCGTTCCGGGCAGCGGGTAGAACCAGGCAGAGAATTCCCGGCTAGCAGCTTCCCTGTGGCGGGGAAGTGCAAACGTACACGTTTTCGGCCGAAAACGCGTTTTCCGGCGAAAACGCACACCACGGCTCTTTCTGAGAAAAAGCAAGCACGGAGGACGAGAACCGCTTTTGCCCTGCGTAGCGTTCCGGGCAGCGGGTAGAACCAGGCAGAGAATTCCCGGCTAGCAGCTTCCCTGTGGCGGGGAAGTGCAAACGTACACGTTTTCGGCCGAAAACGCGTTTTCCGGCGAAAACGCACACCACGGCTCTTTCTGAGAAAAAGCAAGCACGGAGGACGAGAACCGCTTTTGCCCTGCGTAGCGTTCCGGGCAGCGGGTAGAACCAGGCAGAGAATTCCCGGCTAGCAGCTTCCCTGTGGCGGGGAAGTGCAAACGTACACGTTTTCGGCCGAAAACGCGTTTTCCGGCGAAAACGCACACCACGGCTCTTTCTGAGAAAAAGCAAGCACGGAGGACGAGAACCGCTTTTGCCCTGCGTAGCGTTCCGGGCAGCGGGTAGAACCAGGCAGAGAATTCCCGGCTAGCAGCTTCCCTGTGGCGGGGAAGTGCAAACGTACACGTTTTCGGCCGAAAACGCGTTTTCCGGCGAAAACGCACACCACGGCTCTTTCTGAGAAAAAGCAAGCACGGAGGACGAGAACCGCTTTTGCCCTGCGTAGCGTTCCGGGCAGCGGGTAGAACCAGGCAGAGAATTCCCGGCTAGCAGCTTCCCTGTGGCGGGGAAGTGCAAACGTACACGTTTTCGGCCGAAAACGCGTTTTCCGGCGAAAACGCACACCACGGCTCTTTCTGAGAAAAAGCAAGCACGGAGGACGAGAACCGCTTTTGCCCTGCGTAGCGTTCCGGGCAGCGGGTAGAACCAGGCAGAGAATTCCCGGCTAGCAGCTTCCCTGTGGCGGGGAAGTGCAAACGTACACGTTTTCGGCCGAAAACGCGTTTTCCGGCGAAAACGCACACCACGGCTCTTTCTGAGAAAAAGCAAGCACGGAGGACGAGAACCGCTTTTGCCCTGCGTAGCGTTCCGGGCAGCGGGTAGAACCAGGCAGAGAATTCCCGGCTAGCAGCTTCCCTGTGGCGGGGAAGTGCAAACGTACACGTTTTCGGCCGAAAACGCGTTTTCCGGCGAAAACGCACACCACGGCTCTTTCTGAGAAAAAGCAAGCACGGAGGACGAGAACCGCTTTTGCCCTGCGTAGCGTTCCGGGCAGCGGGTAGAACCAGGCAGAGAATTCCCGGCTAGCAGCTTCCCTGTGGCGGGGAAGTGCAAACGTACACGTTTTCGGCCGAAAACGCGTTTTCCGGCGAAAACGCACACCACGGCTCTTTCTGAGAAAAAGCAAGCACGGAGGACGAGAACCGCTTTTGCCCTGCGTAGCGTTCCGGGCAGCGGGTAGAACCAGGCAGAGAATTCCCGGCTAGCAGCTTCCCTGTGGCGGGGAAGTGCAAACGTACACGTTTTCGGCCGAAAACGCGTTTTCCGGCGAAAACGCACACCACGGCTCTTTCTGAGAAAAAGCAAGCACGGAGGACGAGAACCGCTTTTGCCCTGATATAGCGTTCCGGGCAGCGGGTAGAACCAGGCAGAGAATTCCCGGCTAGCAGCTTCCCTGTGGCGGGGAAGTGCAAACGTACACGTTTTCGGCCGAAAACGCGTTTTCCGGCGAAAACGCACACCACGGCTCTTTCTGAGAAAAAGCAAGCACGGAGGACGAGAACCGCTTTTGCCCTGCGTAGCGTTCCGGGCAGCGGGTAGAACCAGGCAGAGAATTCCCGGCTAGCAGCTTCCCTGTGGCGGGGAAGTGCAAACGTACACGTTTTCGGCCGAAAACGCGTTTTCCGGCGAAAACGCACACCACGGCTCTTTCTGAGAAAAAGCAAGCACGGAGGACGAGAACCGCTTTTGCCCTGCGTAGCGTTCCGGGCAGCGGGTAGAACCAGGCAGAGAATTCCCGGCTAGCAGCTTCCCTGTGGCGGGGAAGTGCAAACGTACACGTTTTCGGCCGAAAACGCGTTTTCCGGCGAAAACGCACACCACGGCTCTTTCTGAGAAAAAGCAAGCACGGAGGACGAGAACCGCTTTTGCCCTGCGTAGCGTTCCGGGCAGCGGGTAGAACCAGGCAGAGAATTCCCGGCTAGCAGCTTCCCTGTGGCGGGGAAGTGCAAACGTACACGTTTTCGGCCGAAAACGCGTTTTCCGGCGAAAACGCACACCACGGCTCTTTCTGAGAAAAAGCAAGCACGGAGGACGAGAACCGCTTTTGCCCTGCGTAGCGTTCCGGGCAGCGGGTAGAACCAGGCAGAGAATTCCCGGCTAGCAGCTTCCCTGTGGCGGGGAAGTGCAAACGTACACGTTTTCGGCCGAAAACGCGTTTTCCGGCGAAAACGCACACCACGGCTCTTTCTGAGAAAAAGCAAGCACGGAGGACGAGAACCGCTTTTGCCCTGCGTAGCGTTCCGGGCAGCGGGTAGAACCAGGCAGAGAATTCCCGGCTAGCAGCTTCCCTGTGGCGGGGAAGTGCAAACGTACACGTTTTCGGCCGAAAACGCGTTTTCCGGCGAAAACGCACACCACGGCTCTTTCTGAGAAAAAGCAAGCACGGAGGACGAGAACCGCTTTTGCCCTGCGTAGCGTTCCGGGCAGCGGGTAGAACCAGGCAGAGAATTCCCGGCTAGCAGCTTCCCTGTGGCGGGGAAGTGCAAACGTACACGTTTTCGGCCGAAAACGCGTTTTCCGGCGAAAACGCACACCACGGCTCTTTCTGAGAAAAAGCAAGCACGGAGGACGAGAACCGCTTTTGCCCTGCGTAGCGTTCCGGGCAGCGGGTAGAACCAGGCAGAGAATTCCCGGCTAGCAGCTTCCCTGTGGCGGGGAAGTGCAAACGTACACGTTTTCGGCCGAAAACGCGTTTTCCGGCGAAAACGCACACCACGGCTCTTTCTGAGAAAAAGCAAGCACGGAGGACGAGAACCGCTTTTGCCCTGCGTAGCGTTCCGGGCAGCGGGTAGAACCAGGCAGAGAATTCCCGGCTAGCAGCTTCCCTGTGGCGGGGAAGTGCAAACGTACACGTTTTCGGCCGAAAACGCGTTTTCCGGCGAAAACGCACACCACGGCTCTTTCTGAGAAAAAGCAAGCACGGAGGACGAGAACCGCTTTTGCCCTGCGTAGCGTTCCGGGCAGCGGGTAGAACCAGGCAGAGAATTCCCGGCTAGCAGCTTCCCTGTGGCGGGGAAGTGCAAACGTACACGTTTTCGGCCGAAAACGCGTTTTCCGGCGAAAACGCACACCACGGCTCTTTCTGAGAAAAAGCAAGCACGGAGGACGAGAACCGCTTTTGCCCTGCGTAGCGTTCCGGGCAGCGGGTAGAACCAGGCAGAGAATTCCCGGCTAGCAGCTTCCCTGTGGCGGGGAAGTGCAAACGTACACGTTTTCGGCCGAAAACGCGTTTTCCGGCGAAAACGCACACCACGGCTCTTTCTGAGAAAAAGCAAGCACGGAGGACGAGAACCGCTTTTGCCCTGCGTAGCGTTCCGGGCAGCGGGTAGAACCAGGCAGAGAATTCCCGGCTAGCAGCTTCCCTGTGGCGGGGAAGTGCAAACGTACACGTTTTCGGCCGAAAACGCGTTTTCCGGCGAAAACGCACACCACGGCTCTTTCTGAGAAAAAGCAAGCACGGAGGACGAGAACCGCTTTTGCCCTGCGTAGCGTTCCGGGCAGCGGGTAGAACCAGGCAGAGAATTCCCGGCTAGCAGCTTCCCTGTGGCGGGGAAGTGCAAACGTACACGTTTTCGGCCGAAAACGCGTTTTCCGGCGAAAACGCACACCACGGCTCTTTCTGAGAAAAAGCAAGCACGGAGGACGAGAACCGCTTTTGCCCTGCGTAGCGTTCCGGGCAGCGGGTAGAACCAGGCAGAGAATTCCCGGCTAGCAGCTTCCCTGTGGCGGGGAAGTGCAAACGTACACGTTTTCGGCCGAAAACGCGTTTTCCGGCGAAAACGCACACCACGGCTCTTTCTGAGAAAAAGCAAGCACGGAGGACGAGAACCGCTTTTGCCCTGCGTAGCGTTCCGGGCAGCGGGTAGAACCAGGCAGAGAATTCCCGGCTAGCAGCTTCCCTGTGGCGGGGAAGTGCAAACGTACACGTTTTCGGCCGAAAACGCGTTTTCCGGCGAAAACGCACACCACGGCTCTTTCTGAGAAAAAGCAAGCACGGAGGACGAGAACCGCTTTTGCCCTGCGTAGCGTTCCGGGCAGCGGGTAGAACCAGGCAGAGAATTCCCGGCTAGCAGCTTCCCTGTGGCGGGGAAGTGCAAACGTACACGTTTTCGGCCGAAAACGCGTTTTCCGGCGAAAACGCACACCACGGCTCTTTCTGAGAAAAAGCAAGCACGGAGGACGAGAACCGCTTTTGCCCTGCGTAGCGTTCCGGGCAGCGGGTAGAACCAGGCAGAGAATTCCCGGCTAGCAGCTTCCCTGTGGCGGGGAAGTGCAAACGTACACGTTTTCGGCCGAAAACGCGTTTTCCGGCGAAAACGCACACCACGGCTCTTTCTGAGAAAAAGCAAGCACGGAGGACGAGAACCGCTTTTGCCCTGCGTAGCGTTCCGGGCAGCGGGTAGAACCAGGCAGAGAATTCCCGGCTAGCAGCTTGCCTGTGGCGGGGAAGTGCAAACGTACACGTTTTCGGCCGAAAACGCGTTTTCCGGCCAAAACGCACACCACGGCTCTTTCTGAGAAAAAGCAAGCACGGAGGACGAGAACCGCTTTTGCCCTGCGTAGCGTTCCGGGCAGCGGGTAGAACCAGGCAGAGAATTCCCGGCTAGCAGCTTCCCTGTGGCGGGGAAGTGCAAACGTACACGTTTTCGGCCGAAAACGCGTTTTCCGGCGAAAACGCACACCACGGCTCTTTCTGAGAAAAAGCAAGCACGGAGGACGAGAACCGCTTTTGCCCTGCGTAGCGTTCCGGGCAGCGGGTAGAACCAGGCAGAGAATTCCCGGCTAGCAGCTTCCCTGTGGCGGGGAAGTGCAAACGTACACGTTTTCGGCCGAAAACGCGTTTTCCGGCGAAAACGCACACCACGGCTCTTTCTGAGAAAAAGCAAGCACGGAGGACGAGAACCGCTTTTGCCCTGCGTAGCGTTCCGGGCAGCGGGTAGAACCAGGCAGAGAATTCCCGGCTAGCAGCTTCCCTGTGGCGGGGAAGTGCAAACGTACACGTTTTCGGCCGAAAACGCGTTTTCCGGCGAAAACGCACACCACGGCTCTTTCTGAGAAAAAGCAAGCACGGAGGACGAGAACCGCTTTTGCCCTGCGTAGCGTTCCGGGCAGCGGGTAGAACCAGGCAGAGAATTCCCGGCTAGCAGCTTCCCTGTGGCGGGGAAGTGCAAACGTACACGTTTTCGGCCGAAAACGCGTTTTCCGGCGAAAACGCACACCACGGCTCTTTCTGAGAAAAAGCAAGCACGGAGGACGAGAACCGCTTTTGCCCTGCGTAGCGTTCCGGGCAGCGGGTAGAACCAGGCAGAGAATTCCCGGCTAGCAGCTTCCCTGTGGCGGGGAAGTGCAAACGTACACGTTTTCGGCCGAAAACGCGTTTTCCGGCGAAAACGCACACCACGGCTCTTTCTGAGAAAAAGCAAGCACGGAGGACGAGAACCGCTTTTGCCCTGCGTAGCGTTCCGGGCAGCGGGTAGAACCAGGCAGAGAATTCCCGGCTAGCAGCTTCCCTGTGGCGGGGAAGTGCAAACGTACACGTTTTCGGCCGAAAACGCGTTTTCCGGCGAAAACGCACACCACGGCTCTTTCTGAGAAAAAGCAAGCACGGAGGACGAGAACCGCTTTTGCCCTGCGTAGCGTTCCGGGCAGCGGGTAGAACCAGGCAGAGAATTCCCGGCTAGCAGCTTCCCTGTGGCGGGGAAGTGCAAACGTACACGTTTTCGGCCGAAAACGCGTTTTCCGGCGAAAACGCACACCACGGCTCTTTCTGAGAAAAAGCAAGCACGGAGGACGAGAACCGCTTTTGCCCTGCGTAGCGTTCCGGGCAGCGGGTAGAACCAGGCAGAGAATTCCCGGCTAGCAGCTTCCCTGTGGCGGGGAAGTGCAAACGTACACGTTTTCGGCCGAAAACGCGTTTTCCGGCGAAAACGCACACCACGGCTCTTTCTGAGAAAAAGCAAGCACGGAGGACGAGAACCGCTTTTGCCCTGCGTAGCGTTCCGGGCAGCGGGTAGAACCAGGCAGAGAATTCCCGGCTAGCAGCTTCCCTGTGGCGGGGAAGTGCAAACGTACACGTTTTCGGCCGAAAACGCGTTTTCCGGCGAAAACGCACACCACGGCTCTTTCTGAGAAAAAGCAAGCACGGAGGACGAGAACCGCTTTTGCCCTGCGTAGCGTTCCGGGCAGCGGGTAGAACCAGGCAGAGAATTCCCGGCTAGCAGCTTCCCTGTGGCGGGGAAGTGCAAACGTACACGTTTTCGGCCGAAAACGCGTTTTCCGGCGAAAACGCACACCACGGCTCTTTCTGAGAAAAAGCAAGCACGGAGGACGAGAACCGCTTTTGCCCTGCGTAGCGTTCCGGGCAGCGGGTAGAACCAGGCAGAGAATTCCCGGCTAGCAGCTTCCCTGTGGCGGGGAAGTGCAAACGTACACGTTTTCGGCCGAAAACGCGTTTTCCGGCGAAAACGCACACCACGGCTCTTTCTGAGAAAAAGCAAGCACGGAGGACGAGAACCGCTTTTGCCCTGCGTAGCGTTCCGGGCAGCGGGTAGAACCAGGCAGAGAATTCCCGGCTAGCAGCTTCCCTGTGGCGGGGAAGTGCAAACGTACACGTTTTCGGCCGAAAACGCGTTTTCCGGCGAAAACGCACACCACGGCTCTTTCTGAGAAAAAGCAAGCACGGAGGACGAGAACCGCTTTTGCCCTGCGTAGCGTTCCGGGCAGCGGGTAGAACCAGGCAGAGAATTCCCGGCTAGCAGCTTCCCTGTGGCGGGGAAGTGCAAACGTACACGTTTTCGGCCGAAAACGCGTTTTCCGGCGAAAACGCACACCACGGCTCTTTCTGAGAAAAAGCAAGCACGGAGGACGAGAACCGCTTTTGCCCTGCGTAGCGTTCCGGGCAGCGGGTAGAACCAGGCAGAGAATTCCCGGCTAGCAGCTTCCCTGTGGCGGGGAAGTGCAAACGTACACGTTTTCGGCCGAAAACGCGTTTTCCGGCGAAAACGCACACCACGGCTCTTTCTGAGAAAAAGCAAGCACGGAGGACGAGAACCGCTTTTGCCCTGCGTAGCGTTCCGGGCAGCGGGTAGAACCAGGCAGAGAATTCCCGGCTAGCAGCTTCCCTGTGGCGGGGAAGTGCAAACGTACACGTTTTCGGCCGAAAACGCGTTTTCCGGCGAAAACGCACACCACGGCTCTTTCTGAGAAAAAGCAAGCACGGAGGACGAGAACCGCTTTTGCCCTGCGTAGCGTTCCGGGCAGCGGGTAGAACCAGGCAGAGAATTCCCGGCTAGCAGCTTCCCTGTGGCGGGGAAGTGCAAACGTACACGTTTTCGGCCGAAAACGCGTTTTCCGGCGAAAACGCACACCACGGCTCTTTCTGAGAAAAAGCAAGCACGGAGGACGAGAACCGCTTTTGCCCTGCGTAGCGTTCCGGGCAGCGGGTAGAACCAGGCAGAGAATTCCCGGCTAGCAGCTTCCCTGTGGCGGGGAAGTGCAAACGTACACGTTTTCGGCCGAAAACGCGTTTTCCGGCGAAAACGCACACCACGGCTCTTTCTGAGAAAAAGCAAGCACGGAGGACGAGAACCGCTTTTGCCCTGCGTAGCGTTCCGGGCAGCGGGTAGAACCAGGCAGAGAATTCCCGGCTAGCAGCTTCCCTGTGGCGGGGAAGTGCAAACGTACACGTTTTCGGCCGAAAACGCGTTTTCCGGCGAAAACGCACACCACGGCTCTTTCTGAGAAAAAGCAAGCACGGAGGACGAGAACCGCTTTTGCCCTGCGTAGCGTTCCGGGCAGCGGGTAGAACCAGGCAGAGAATTCCCGGCTAGCAGCTTCCCTGTGGCGGGGAAGTGCAAACGTACACGTTTTCGGCCGAAAACGCGTTTTCCGGCGAAAACGCACACCACGGCTCTTTCTGAGAAAAAGCAAGCACGGAGGACGAGAACCGCTTTTGCCCTGCGTAGCGTTCCGGGCAGCGGGTAGAACCAGGCAGAGAATTCCCGGCTAGCAGCTTCCCTGTGGCGGGGAAGTGCAAACGTACACGTTTTCGGCCGAAAACGCGTTTTCCGGCGAAAACGCACACCACGGCTCTTTCTGAGAAAAAGCAAGCACGGAGGACGAGAACCGCTTTTGCCCTGCGTAGCGTTCCGGGCAGCGGGTAGAACCAGGCAGAGAATTCCCGGCTAGCAGCTTCCCTGTGGCGGGGAAGTGCAAACGTACACGTTTTCGGCCGAAAACGCGTTTTCCGGCGAAAACGCACACCACGGCTCTTTCTGAGAAAAAGCAAGCACGGAGGACGAGAACCGCTTTTGCCCTGCGTAGCGTTCCGGGCAGCGGGTAGAACCAGGCAGAGAATTCCCGGCTAGCAGCTTCCCTGTGGCGGGGAAGTGCAAACGTACACGTTTTCGGCCGAAAACGCGTTTTCCGGCGAAAACGCACACCACGGCTCTTTCTGAGAAAAAGCAAGCACGGAGGACGAGAACCGCTTTTGCCCTGCGTAGCGTTCCGGGCAGCGGGTAGAACCAGGCAGAGAATTCCCGGCTAGCAGCTTCCCTGTGGCGGGGAAGTGCAAACGTACACGTTTTCGGCCGAAAACGCGTTTTCCGGCGAAAACGCACACCACGGCTCTTTCTGAGAAAAAGCAAGCACGGAGGACGAGAACCGCTTTTGCCCTGCGTAGCGTTCCGGGCAGCGGGTAGAACCAGGCAGAGAATTCCCGGCTAGCAGCTTCCCTGTGGCGGGGAAGTGCAAACGTACACGTTTTCGGCCGAAAACGCGTTTTCCGGCGAAAACGCACACCACGGCTCTTTCTGAGAAAAAGCAAGCACGGAGGACGAGAACCGCTTTTGCCCTGCGTAGCGTTCCGGGCAGCGGGTAGAACCAGGCAGAGAATTCCCGGCTAGCAGCTTCCCTGTGGCGGGGAAGTGCAAACGTACACGTTTTCGGCCGAAAACGCGTTTTCCGGCGAAAACGCACACCACGGCTCTTTCTGAGAAAAAGCAAGCACGGAGGACGAGAACCGCTTTTGCCCTGCGTAGCGTTCCGGGCAGCGGGTAGAACCAGGCAGAGAATTCCCGGCTAGCAGCTTCCCTGTGGCGGGGAAGTGCAAACGTACACGTTTTCGGCCGAAAACGCGTTTTCCGGCGAAAACGCACACCACGGCTCTTTCTGAGAAAAAGCAAGCACGGAGGACGAGAACCGCTTTTGCCCTGCGTAGCGTTCCGGGCAGCGGGTAGAACCAGGCAGAGAATTCCCGGCTAGCAGCTTCCCTGTGGCGGGGAAGTGCAAACGTACACGTTTTCGGCCGAAAACGCGTTTTCCGGCGAAAACGCACACCACGGCTCTTTCTGAGAAAAAGCAAGCACGGAGGACGAGAACCGCTTTTGCCCTGCGTAGCGTTCCGGGCAGCGGGTAGAACCAGGCAGAGAATTCCCGGCTAGCAGCTTCCCTGTGGCGGGGAAGTGCAAACGTACACGTTTTCGGCCGAAAACGCGTTTTCCGGCGAAAACGCACACCACGGCTCTTTCTGAGAAAAAGCAAGCACGGAGGACGAGAACCGCTTTTGCCCTGCGTAGCGTTCCGGGCAGCGGGTAGAACCAGGCAGAGAATTCCCGGCTAGCAGCTTCCCTGTGGCGGGGAAGTGCAAACGTACACGTTTTCGGCCGAAAACGCGTTTTCCGGCGAAAACGCACACCACGGCTCTTTCTGAGAAAAAGCAAGCACGGAGGACGAGAACCGCTTTTGCCCTGCGTAGCGTTCCGGGCAGCGGGTAGAACCAGGCAGAGAATTCCCGGCTAGCAGCTTCCCTGTGGCGGGGAAGTGCAAACGTACACGTTTTCGGCCGAAAACGCGTTTTCCGGCGAAAACGCACACCACGGCTCTCTCTGAGAAAAAGCAAGCACGGAGGACGAGAACCGCTTTTGCCCTGCGTAGCGTTCCGGGCAGCGGGTAGAACCAGGCAGAGAATTCCCGGCTAGCAGCTTCCCTGTGGCGGGGAAGTGCAAACGTACACGTTTTCGGCCGAAAACGCGTTTTCCGGCGAAAACGCACACCACGGCTCTTTCTGAGAAAAAGCAAGCACGGAGGACGAGAACCGCTTTTGCCCTGCGTAGCGTTCCGGGCAGCGGGTAGAACCAGGCAGAGAATTCCCGGCTAGCAGCTTCCCTGTGGCGGGGAAGTGCAAACGTACACGTTTTCGGCCGAAAACGCGTTTTCCGGCGAAAACGCACACCACGGCTCTTTCTGAGAAAAAGCAAGCACGGAGGACGAGAACCGCTTTTGCCCTGCGTAGCGTTCCGGGCAGCGGGTAGAACCAGGCAGAGAATTCCCGGCTAGCAGCTTCCCTGTGGCGGGGAAGTGCAAACGTACACGTTTTCGGCCGAAAACGCGTTTTCCGGCGAAAACGCACACCACGGCTCTTTCTGAGAAAAAGCAAGCACGGAGGACGAGAACCGCTTTTGCCCTGCGTAGCGTTCCGGGCAGCGGGTAGAACCAGGCAGAGAATTCCCGGCTAGCAGCTTCCCTGTGGCGGGGAAGTGCAAACGTACACGTTTTCGGCCGAAAACGCGTTTTCCGGCGAAAACGCACACCACGGCTCTTTCTGAGAAAAAGCAAGCACGGAGGACGAGAACCGCTTTTGCCCTGCGTAGCGTTCCGGGCAGCGGGTAGAACCAGGCAGAGAATTCCCGGCTAGCAGCTTCCCTGTGGCGGGGAAGTGCAAACGTACACGTTTTCGGCCGAAAACGCGTTTTCCGGCGAAAACGCACACCACGGCTCTTTCTGAGAAAAAGCAAGCACGGAGGACGAGAACCGCTTTTGCCCTGCGTAGCGTTCCGGGCAGCGGGTAGAACCAGGCAGAGAATTCCCGGCTAGCAGCTTCCCTGTGGCGGGGAAGTGCAAACGTACACGTTTTCGGCCGAAAACGCGTTTTCCGGCGAAAACGCACACCACGGCTCTTTCTGAGAAAAAGCAAGCACGGAGGACGAGAACCGCTTTTGCCCTGCGTAGCGTTCCGGGCAGCGGGTAGAACCAGGCAGAGAATTCCCGGCTAGCAGCTTCCCTGTGGCGGGGAAGTGCAAACGTACACGTTTTCGGCCGAAAACGCGTTTTCCGGCGAAAACGCACACCACGGCTCTTTCTGAGAAAAAGCAAGCACGGAGGACGAGAACCGCTTTTGCCCTGCGTAGCGTTCCGGGCAGCGGGTAGAACCAGGCAGAGAATTCCCGGCTAGCAGCTTCCCTGTGGCGGGGAAGTGCAAACGTACACGTTTTCGGCCGAAAACGCGTTTTCCGGCGAAAACGCACACCACGGCTCTTTCTGAGAAAAAGCAAGCACGGAGGACGAGAACCGCTTTTGCCCTGCGTAGCGTTCCGGGCAGCGGGTAGAACCAGGCAGAGAATTCCCGGCTAGCAGCTTCCCTGTGGCGGGGAAGTGCAAACGTACACGTTTTCGGCCGAAAACGCGTTTTCCGGCGAAAACGCACACCACGGCTCTTTCTGAGAAAAAGCAAGCACGGAGGACGAGAACCGCTTTTGCCCTGCGTAGCGTTCCGGGCAGCGGGTAGAACCAGGCAGAGAATTCCCGGCTAGCAGCTTCCCTGTGGCGGGGAAGTGCAAACGTACACGTTTTCGGCCGAAAACGCGTTTTCCGGCGAAAACGCACACCACGGCTCTTTCTGAGAAAAAGCAAGCACGGAGGACGAGAACCGCTTTTGCCCTGCGTAGCGTTCCGGGCAGCGGGTAGAACCAGGCAGAGAATTCCCGGCTAGCAGCTTCCCTGTGGCGGGGAAGTGCAAACGTACACGTTTTCGGCCGAAAACGCGTTTTCCGGCGAAAACGCACACCACGGCTCTTTCTGAGAAAAAGCAAGCACGGAGGACGAGAACCGCTTTTGCCCTGCGTAGCGTTCCGGGCAGCGGGTAGAACCAGGCAGAGAATTCCCGGCTAGCAGCTTCCCTGTGGCGGGGAAGTGCAAACGTACACGTTTTCGGCCGAAAACGCGTTTTCCGGCGAAAACGCACACCACGGCTCTTTCTGAGAAAAAGCAAGCACGGAGGACGAGAACCGCTTTTGCCCTGCGTAGCGTTCCGGGCAGCGGGTAGAACCAGGCAGAGAATTCCCGGCTAGCAGCTTCCCTGTGGCGGGGAAGTGCAAACGTACACGTTTTCGGCCGAAAACGCGTTTTCCGGCGAAAACGCACACCACGGCTCTTTCTGAGAAAAAGCAAGCACGGAGGACGAGAACCGCTTTTGCCCTGCGTAGCGTTCCGGGCAGCGGGTAGAACCAGGCAGAGAATTCCCGGCTAGCAGCTTCCCTGTGGCGGGGAAGTGCAAACGTACACGTTTTCGGCCGAAAACGCGTTTTCCGGCGAAAACGCACACCACGGCTCTTTCTGAGAAAAAGCAAGCACGGAGGACGAGAACCGCTTTTGCCCTGCGTAGCGTTCCGGGCAGCGGGTAGAACCAGGCAGAGAATTCCCGGCTAGCAGCTTCCCTGTGGCGGGGAAGTGCAAACGTACACGTTTTCGGCCGAAAACGCGTTTTCCGGCGAAAACGCACACCACGGCTCTTTCTGAGAAAAAGCAAGCACGGAGGACGAGAACCGCTTTTGCCCTGCGTAGCGTTCCGGGCAGCGGGTAGAACCAGGCAGAGAATTCCCGGCTAGCAGCTTCCCTGTGGCGGGGAAGTGCAAACGTACACGTTTTCGGCCGAAAACGCGTTTTCCGGCGAAAACGCACACCACGGCTCTTTCTGAGAAAAAGCAAGCACGGAGGACGAGAACCGCTTTTGCCCTGCGTAGCGTTCCGGGCAGCGGGTAGAACCAGGCAGAGAATTCCCGGCTAGCAGCTTCCCTGTGGCGGGGAAGTGCAAACGTACACGTTTTCGGCCGAAAACGCGTTTTCCGGCGAAAACGCACACCACGGCTCTTTCTGAGAAAAAGCAAGCACGGAGGACGAGAACCGCTTTTGCCCTGCGTAGCGTTCCGGGCAGCGGGTAGAACCAGGCAGAGAATTCCCGGCTAGCAGCTTCCCTGTGGCGGGGAAGTGCAAACGTACACGTTTTCGGCCGAAAACGCGTTTTCCGGCGAAAACGCACACCACGGCTCTTTCTGAGAAAAAGCAAGCACGGAGGACGAGAACCGCTTTTGCCCTGCGTAGCGTTCCGGGCAGCGGGTAGAACCAGGCAGAGAATTCCCGGCTAGCAGCTTCCCTGTGGCGGGGAAGTGCAAACGTACACGTTTTCGGCCGAAAACGCGTTTTCCGGCGAAAACGCACACCACGGCTCTTTCTGAGAAAAAGCAAGCACGGAGGACGAGAACCGCTTTTGCCCTGCGTAGCGTTCCGGGCAGCGGGTAGAACCAGGCAGAGAATTCCCGGCTAGCAGCTTCCCTGTGGCGGGGAAGTGCAAACGTACACGTTTTCGGCCGAAAACGCGTTTTCCGGCGAAAACGCACACCACGGCTCTTTCTGAGAAAAAGCAAGCACGGAGGACGAGAACCGCTTTTGCCCTGCGTAGCGTTCCGGGCAGCGGGTAGAACCAGGCAGAGAATTCCCGGCTAGCAGCTTCCCTGTGGCGGGGAAGTGCAAACGTACACGTTTTCGGCCGAAAACGCGTTTTCCGGCGAAAACGCACACCACGGCTCTTTCTGAGAAAAAGCAAGCACGGAGGACGAGAACCGCTTTTGCCCTGCGTAGCGTTCCGGGCAGCGGGTAGAACCAGGCAGAGAATTCCCGGCTAGCAGCTTCCCTGTGGCGGGGAAGTGCAAACGTACACGTTTTCGGCCGAAAACGCGTTTTCCGGCGAAAACGCACACCACGGCTCTTTCTGAGAAAAAGCAAGCACGGAGGACGAGAACCGCTTTTGCCCTGCGTAGCGTTCCGGGCAGCGGGTAGAACCAGGCAGAGAATTCCCGGCTAGCAGCTTCCCTGTGGCGGGGAAGTGCAAACGTACACGTTTTCGGCCGAAAACGCGTTTTCCGGCGAAAACGCACACCACGGCTCTTTCTGAGAAAAAGCAAGCACGGAGGACGAGAACCGCTTTTGCCCTGCGTAGCGTTCCGGGCAGCGGGTAGAACCAGGCAGAGAATTCCCGGCTAGCAGCTTCCCTGTGGCGGGGAAGTGCAAACGTACACGTTTTCGGCCGAAAACGCGTTTTCCGGCGAAAACGCACACCACGGCTCTTTCTGAGAAAAAGCAAGCACGGAGGACGAGAACCGCTTTTGCCCTGCGTAGCGTTCCGGGCAGCGGGTAGAACCAGGCAGAGAATTCCCGGCTAGCAGCTTCCCTGTGGCGGGGAAGTGCAAACGTACACGTTTTCGGCCGAAAACGCGTTTTCCGGCGAAAACGCACACCACGGCTCTTTCTGAGAAAAAGCAAGCACGGAGGACGAGAACCGCTTTTGCCCTGCGTAGCGTTCCGGGCAGCGGGTAGAACCAGGCAGAGAATTCCCGGCTAGCAGCTTCCCTGTGGCGGGGAAGTGCAAACGTACACGTTTTCGGCCGAAAACGCGTTTTCCGGCGAAAACGCACACCACGGCTCTTTCTGAGAAAAAGCAAGCACGGAGGACGAGAACCGCTTTTGCCCTGCGTAGCGTTCCGGGCAGCGGGTAGAACCAGGCAGAGAATTCCCGGCTAGCAGCTTCCCTGTGGCGGGGAAGTGCAAACGTACACGTTTTCGGCCGAAAACGCGTTTTCCGGCGAAAACGCACACCACGGCTCTTTCTGAGAAAAAGCAAGCACGGAGGACGAGAACCGCTTTTGCCCTGCGTAGCGTTCCGGGCAGCGGGTAGAACCAGGCAGAGAATTCCCGGCTAGCAGCTTCCCTGTGGCGGGGAAGTGCAAACGTACACGTTTTCGGCCGAAAACGCGTTTTCCGGCGAAAACGCACACCACGGCTCTTTCTGAGAAAAAGCAAGCACGGAGGACGAGAACCGCTTTTGCCCTGCGTAGCGTTCCGGGCAGCGGGTAGAACCAGGCAGAGAATTCCCGGCTAGCAGCTTCCCTGTGGCGGGGAAGTGCAAACGTACACGTTTTCGGCCGAAAACGCGTTTTCCGGCGAAAACGCACACCACGGCTCTTTCTGAGAAAAAGCAAGCACGGAGGACGAGAACCGCTTTTGCCCTGCGTAGCGTTCCGGGCAGCGGGTAGAACCAGGCAGAGAATTCCCGGCTAGCAGCTTCCCTGTGGCGGGGAAGTGCAAACGTACACGTTTTCGGCCGAAAACGCGTTTTCCGGCGAAAACGCACACCACGGCTCTTTCTGAGAAAAAGCAAGCACGGAGGACGAGAACCGCTTTTGCCCTGCGTAGCGTTCCGGGCAGCGGGTAGAACCAGGCAGAGAATTCCCGGCTAGCAGCTTCCCTGTGGCGGGGAAGTGCAAACGTACACGTTTTCGGCCGAAAACGCGTTTTCCGGCGAAAACGCACACCACGGCTCTTTCTGAGAAAAAGCAAGCACGGAGGACGAGAACCGCTTTTGCCCTGCGTAGCGTTCCGGGCAGCGGGTAGAACCAGGCAGAGAATTCCCGGCTAGCAGCTTCCCTGTGGCGGGGAAGTGCAAACGTACACGTTTTCGGCCGAAAACGCGTTTTCCGGCGAAAACGCACACCACGGCTCTTTCTGAGAAAAAGCAAGCACGGAGGACGAGAACCGCTTTTGCCCTGCGTAGCGTTCCGGGCAGCGGGTAGAACCAGGCAGAGAATTCCCGGCTAGCAGCTTCCCTGTGGCGGGGAAGTGCAAACGTACACGTTTTCGGCCGAAAACGCGTTTTCCGGCGAAAACGCACACCACGGCTCTTTCTGAGAAAAAGCAAGCACGGAGGACGAGAACCGCTTTTGCCCTGCGTAGCGTTCCGGGCAGCGGGTAGAACCAGGCAGAGAATTCCCGGCTAGCAGCTTCCCTGTGGCGGGGAAGTGCAAACGTACACGTTTTCGGCCGAAAACGCGTTTTCCGGCGAAAACGCACACCACGGCTCTTTCTGAGAAAAAGCAAGCACGGAGGACGAGAACCGCTTTTGCCCTGCGTAGCGTTCCGGGCAGCGGGTAGAACCAGGCAGAGAATTCCCGGCTAGCAGCTTCCCTGTGGCGGGGAAGTGCAAACGTACACGTTTTCGGCCGAAAACGCGTTTTCCGGCGAAAACGCACACCACGGCTCTTTCTGAGAAAAAGCAAGCACGGAGGACGAGAACCGCTTTTGCCCTGCGTAGCGTTCCGGGCAGCGGGTAGAACCAGGCAGAGAATTCCCGGCTAGCAGCTTCCCTGTGGCGGGGAAGTGCAAACGTACACGTTTTCGGCCGAAAACGCGTTTTCCGGCGAAAACGCACACCACGGCTCTTTCTGAGAAAAAGCAAGCACGGAGGACGAGAACCGCTTTTGCCCTGCGTAGCGTTCCGGGCAGCGGGTAGAACCAGGCAGAGAATTCCCGGCTAGCAGCTTCCCTGTGGCGGGGAAGTGCAAACGTACACGTTTTCGGCCGAAAACGCGTTTTCCGGCGAAACGCACACCACGGCTCTTTCTGAGAAAAAGCAAGCACGGCAGCGGGTAGAACCAGGCAGAGAATTCCCGGCTAGCAGCTTCCCTGTGGCGGGGAAGTGCAAACGTACACGTTTTCGGCCGAAAACGCGTTTTCCGGCGAAAACGCACACCACGGCTCTTTCTGAGAAAAAGCAAGCACGGAGGACGAGAACCGCTTTTGCCCTGCGTAGCGTTCACGGAGCAGCGGGTAGAACCAGGCAGAGAATTCCCGGCTAGCAGCTTCCCTGTGGCGGGGAAGTGCAAACGTACACGTTTTCGGCCGAAAACGCGTTTTCCGGCGAAAACGCACACCACGGCTCTTTCTGAGAAAAAGCAAGCACGGAGGACGAGAACCGCTTTTGCCCTGCGTAGCGTTCCGGGCAGCGGGTAGAACCAGGCAGAGAATTCCCGGCTAGCAGCTTCCCTGTGGCGGGGAAGTGCAAACGTACACGTTTTCGGCCGAAAACGCGTTTTCCGGCGAAAACGCACACCACGGCTCTTTCTGAGAAAAAGCAAGCACGGAGGACGAGAACCGCTTTTGCCCTGCGTAGCGTTCCGGGCAGCGGGTAGAACCAGGCAGAGAATTCCCGGCTAGCAGCTTCCCTGTGGCGGGGAAGTGCAAACGTACACGTTTTCGGCCGAAAACGCGTTTTCCGGCGAAAACGCACACCACGGCTCTTTCTGAGAAAAAGCAAGCACGGAGGACGAGAACCGCTTTTGCCCTGCGTAGCGTTCCGGGCAGCGGGTAGAACCAGGCAGAGAATTCCCGGCTAGCAGCTTCCCTGTGGCGGGGAAGTGCAAACGTACACGTTTTCGGCCGAAAACGCGTTTTCCGGCGAAAACGCACACCACGGCTCTTTCTGAGAAAAAGCAAGCACGGAGGACGAGAACCGCTTTTGCCCTGCGTAGCGTTCCGGGCAGCGGGTAGAACCAGGCAGAGAATTCCCGGCTAGCAGCTTCCCTGTGGCGGGGAAGTGCAAACGTACACGTTTTCGGCCGAAAACGCGTTTTCCGGCGAAAACGCACACCACGGCTCTTTCTGAGAAAAAGCAAGCACGGAGGACGAGAACCGCTTTTGCCCTGCGTAGCGTTCCGGGCAGCGGGTAGAACCAGGCAGAGAATTCCCGGCTAGCAGCTTCCCTGTGGCGGGGAAGTGCAAACGTACACGTTTTCGGCCGAAAACGCGTTTTCCGGCGAAAACGCACACCACGGCTCTTTCTGAGAAAAAGCAAGCACGGAGGACGAGAACCGCTTTTGCCCTGCGTAGCGTTCCGGGCAGCGGGTAGAACCAGGCAGAGAATTCCCGGCTAGCAGCTTCCCTGTGGCGGGGAAGTGCAAACGTACACGTTTTCGGCCGAAAACGCGTTTTCCGGCGAAAACGCACACCACGGCTCTTTCTGAGAAAAAGCAAGCACGGAGGACGAGAACCGCTTTTGCCCTGCGTAGCGTTCCGGGCAGCGGGTAGAACCAGGCAGAGAATTCCCGGCTAGCAGCTTCCCTGTGGCGGGGAAGTGCAAACGTACACGTTTTCGGCCGAAAACGCGTTTTCCGGCGAAAACGCACACCACGGCTCTTTCTGAGAAAAAGCAAGCACGGAGGACGAGAACCGCTTTTGCCCTGCGTAGCGTTCCGGGCAGCGGGTAGAACCAGGCAGAGAATTCCCGGCTAGCAGCTTCCCTGTGGCGGGGAAGTGCAAACGTACACGTTTTCGGCCGAAAACGCGTTTTCCGGCGAAAACGCACACCACGGCTCTTTCTGAGAAAAAGCAAGCACGGAGGACGAGAACCGCTTTTGCCCTGCGTAGCGTTCCGGGCAGCGGGTAGAACCAGGCAGAGAATTCCCGGCTAGCAGCTTCCCTGTGGCGGGGAAGTGCAAACGTACACGTTTTCGGCCGAAAACGCGTTTTCCGGCGAAAACGCACACCACGGCTCTTTCTGAGAAAAAGCAAGCACGGAGGACGAGAACCGCTTTTGCCCTGCGTAGCGTTCCGGGCAGCGGGTAGAACCAGGCAGAGAATTCCCGGCTAGCAGCTTCCCTGTGGCGGGGAAGTGCAAACGTACACGTTTTCGGCCGAAAACGCGTTTTCCGGCGAAAACGCACACCACGGCTCTTTCTGAGAAAAAGCAAGCACGGAGGACGAGAACCGCTTTTGCCCTGCGTAGCGTTCCGGGCAGCGGGTAGAACCAGGCAGAGAATTCCCGGCTAGCAGCTTCCCTGTGGCGGGGAAGTGCAAACGTACACGTTTTCGGCCGAAAACGCGTTTTCCGGCGAAAACGCACACCACGGCTCTTTCTGAGAAAAAGCAAGCACGGAGGACGAGAACCGCTTTTGCCCTGCGTAGCGTTCCGGGCAGCGGGTAGAACCAGGCAGAGAATTCCCGGCTAGCAGCTTCCCTGTGGCGGGGAAGTGCAAACGTACACGTTTTCGGCCGAAAACGCGTTTTCCGGCGAAAACGCACACCACGGCTCTTTCTGAGAAAAAGCAAGCACGGAGGACGAGAACCGCTTTTGCCCTGCGTAGCGTTCCGGGCAGCGGGTAGAACCAGGCAGAGAATTCCCGGCTAGCAGCTTCCCTGTGGCGGGGAAGTGCAAACGTACACGTTTTCGGCCGAAAACGCGTTTTCCGGCGAAAACGCACACCACGGCTCTTTCTGAGAAAAAGCAAGCACGGAGGACGAGAACCGCTTTTGCCCTGCGTAGCGTTCCGGGCAGCGGGTAGAACCAGGCAGAGAATTCCCGGCTAGCAGCTTCCCTGTGGCGGGGAAGTGCAAACGTACACGTTTTCGGCCGAAAACGCGTTTTCCGGCGAAAACGCACACCACGGCTCTTTCTGAGAAAAAGCAAGCACGGAGGACGAGAACCGCTTTTGCCCTGCGTAGCGTTCCGGGCAGCGGGTAGAACCAGGCAGAGAATTCCCGGCTAGCAGCTTCCCTGTGGCGGGGAAGTGCAAACGTACACGTTTTCGGCCGAAAACGCGTTTTCCGGCGAAAACGCACACCACGGCTCTTTCTGAGAAAAAGCAAGCACGGAGGACGAGAACCGCTTTTGCCCTGCGTAGCGTTCCGGGCAGCGGGTAGAACCAGGCAGAGAATTCCCGGCTAGCAGCTTCCCTGTGGCGGGGAAGTGCAAACGTACACGTTTTCGGCCGAAAACGCGTTTTCCGGCGAAAACGCACACCACGGCTCTTTCTGAGAAAAAGCAAGCACGGAGGACGAGAACCGCTTTTGCCCTGCGTAGCGTTCCGGGCAGCGGGTAGAACCAGGCAGAGAATTCCCGGCTAGCAGCTTCCCTGTGGCGGGGAAGTGCAAACGTACACGTTTTCGGCCGAAAACGCGTTTTCCGGCGAAAACGCACACCACGGCTCTTTCTGAGAAAAAGCAAGCACGGAGGACGAGAACCGCTTTTGCCCTGCGTAGCGTTCCGGGCAGCGGGTAGAACCAGGCAGAGAATTCCCGGCTAGCAGCTTCCCTGTGGCGGGGAAGTGCAAACGTACACGTTTTCGGCCGAAAACGCGTTTTCCGGCGAAAACGCACACCACGGCTCTTTCTGAGAAAAAGCAAGCACGGAGGACGAGAACCGCTTTTGCCCTGCGTAGCGTTCCGGGCAGCGGGTAGAACCAGGCAGAGAATTCCCGGCTAGCAGCTTCCCTGTGGCGGGGAAGTGCAAACGTACACGTTTTCGGCCGAAAACGCGTTTTCCGGCGAAAACGCACACCACGGCTCTTTCTGAGAAAAAGCAAGCACGGAGGACGAGAACCGCTTTTGCCCTGCGTAGCGTTCCGGGCAGCGGGTAGAACCAGGCAGAGAATTCCCGGCTAGCAGCTTCCCTGTGGCGGGGAAGTGCAAACGTACACGTTTTCGGCCGAAAACGCGTTTTCCGGCGAAAACGCACACCACGGCTCTTTCTGAGAAAAAGCAAGCACGGAGGACGAGAACCGCTTTTGCCCTGCGTAGCGTTCCGGGCAGCGGGTAGAACCAGGCAGAGAATTCCCGGCTAGCAGCTTCCCTGTGGCGGGGAAGTGCAAACGTACACGTTTTCGGCCGAAAACGCGTTTTCCGGCGAAAACGCACACCACGGCTCTTTCTGAGAAAAAGCAAGCACGGAGGACGAGAACCGCTTTTGCCCTGCGTAGCGTTCCGGGCAGCGGGTAGAACCAGGCAGAGAATTCCCGGCTAGCAGCTTCCCTGTGGCGGGGAAGTGCAAACGTACACGTTTTCGGCCGAAAACGCGTTTTCCGGCGAAAACGCACACCACGGCTCTTTCTGAGAAAAAGCAAGCACGGAGGACGAGAACCGCTTTTGCCCTGCGTAGCGTTCCGGGCAGCGGGTAGAACCAGGCAGAGAATTCCCGGCTAGCAGCTTCCCTGTGGCGGGGAAGTGCAAACGTACACGTTTTCGGCCGAAAACGCGTTTTCCGGCGAAAACGCACACCACGGCTCTTTCTGAGAAAAAGCAAGCACGGAGGACGAGAACCGCTTTTGCCCTGCGTAGCGTTCCGGGCAGCGGGTAGAACCAGGCAGAGAATTCCCGGCTAGCAGCTTCCCTGTGGCGGGGAAGTGCAAACGTACACGTTTTCGGCCGAAAACGCGTTTTCCGGCGAAAACGCACACCACGGCTCTTTCTGAGAAAAAGCAAGCACGGAGGACGAGAACCGCTTTTGCCCTGCGTAGCGTTCCGGGCAGCGGGTAGAACCAGGCAGAGAATTCCCGGCTAGCAGCTTCCCTGTGGCGGGGAAGTGCAAACGTACACGTTTTCGGCCGAAAACGCGTTTTCCGGCGAAAACGCACACCACGGCTCTTTCTGAGAAAAAGCAAGCACGGAGGACGAGAACCGCTTTTGCCCTGCGTAGCGTTCCGGGCAGCGGGTAGAACCAGGCAGAGAATTCCCGGCTAGCAGCTTCCCTGTGGCGGGGAAGTGCAAACGTACACGTTTTCGGCCGAAAACGCGTTTTCCGGCGAAAACGCACACCACGGCTCTTTCTGAGAAAAAGCAAGCACGGAGGACGAGAACCGCTTTTGCCCTGCGTAGCGTTCCGGGCAGCGGGTAGAACCAGGCAGAGAATTCCCGGCTAGCAGCTTCCCTGTGGCGGGGAAGTGCAAACGTACACGTTTTCGGCCGAAAACGCGTTTTCCGGCGAAAACGCACACCACGGCTCTTTCTGAGAAAAAGCAAGCACGGAGGACGAGAACCGCTTTTGCCCTGCGTAGCGTTCCGGGCAGCGGGTAGAACCAGGCAGAGAATTCCCGGCTAGCAGCTTCCCTGTGGCGGGGAAGTGCAAACGTACACGTTTTCGGCCGAAAACGCGTTTTCCGGCGAAAACGCACACCACGGCTCTTTCTGAGAAAAAGCAAGCACGGAGGACGAGAACCGCTTTTGCCCTGCGTAGCGTTCCGGGCAGCGGGTAGAACCAGGCAGAGAATTCCCGGCTAGCAGCTTCCCTGTGGCGGGGAAGTGCAAACGTACACGTTTTCGGCCGAAAACGCGTTTTCCGGCGAAAACGCACACCACGGCTCTTTCTGAGAAAAAGCAAGCACGGAGGACGAGAACCGCTTTTGCCCTGCGTAGCGTTCCGGGCAGCGGGTAGAACCAGGCAGAGAATTCCCGGCTAGCAGCTTCCCTGTGGCGGGGAAGTGCAAACGTACACGTTTTCGGCCGAAAACGCGTTTTCCGGCGAAAACGCACACCACGGCTCTTTCTGAGAAAAAGCAAGCACGGAGGACGAGAACCGCTTTTGCCCTGCGTAGCGTTCCGGGCAGCGGGTAGAACCAGGCAGAGAATTCCCGGCTAGCAGCTTCCCTGTGGCGGGGAAGTGCAAACGTACACGTTTTCGGCCGAAAACGCGTTTTCCGGCGAAAACGCACACCACGGCTCTTTCTGAGAAAAAGCAAGCACGGAGGACGAGAACCGCTTTTGCCCTGCGTAGCGTTCCGGGCAGCGGGTAGAACCAGGCAGAGAATTCCCGGCTAGCAGCTTCCCTGTGGCGGGGAAGTGCAAACGTACACGTTTTCGGCCGAAAACGCGTTTTCCGGCGAAAACGCACACCACGGCTCTTTCTGAGAAAAAGCAAGCACGGAGGACGAGAACCGCTTTTGCCCTGCGTAGCGTTCCGGGCAGCGGGTAGAACCAGGCAGAGAATTCCCGGCTAGCAGCTTCCCTGTGGCGGGGAAGTGCAAACGTACACGTTTTCGGCCGAAAACGCGTTTTCCGGCGAAAACGCACACCACGGCTCTTTCTGAGAAAAAGCAAGCACGGAGGACGAGAACCGCTTTTGCCCTGCGTAGCGTTCCGGGCAGCGGGTAGAACCAGGCAGAGAATTCCCGGCTAGCAGCTTCCCTGTGGCGGGGAAGTGCAAACGTACACGTTTTCGGCCGAAAACGCGTTTTCCGGCGAAAACGCACACCACGGCTCTTTCTGAGAAAAAGCAAGCACGGAGGACGAGAACCGCTTTTGCCCTGCGTAGCGTTCCGGGCAGCGGGTAGAACCAGGCAGAGAATTCCCGGCTAGCAGCTTCCCTGTGGCGGGGAAGTGCAAACGTACACGTTTTCGGCCGAAAACGCGTTTTCCGGCGAAAACGCACACCACGGCTCTTTCTGAGAAAAAGCAAGCACGGAGGACGAGAACCGCTTTTGCCCTGCGTAGCGTTCCGGGCAGCGGGTAGAACCAGGCAGAGAATTCCCGGCTAGCAGCTTCCCTGTGGCGGGGAAGTGCAAACGTACACGTTTTCGGCCGAAAACGCGTTTTCCGGCGAAAACGCACACCACGGCTCTTTCTGAGAAAAAGCAAGCACGGAGGACGAGAACCGCTTTTGCCCTGCGTAGCGTTCCGGGCAGCGGGTAGAACCAGGCAGAGAATTCCCGGCTAGCAGCTTCCCTGTGGCGGGGAAGTGCAAACGTACACGTTTTCGGCCGAAAACGCGTTTTCCGGCGAAAACGCACACCACGGCTCTTTCTGAGAAAAAGCAAGCACGGAGGACGAGAACCGCTTTTGCCCTGCGTAGCGTTCCGGGCAGCGGGTAGAACCAGGCAGAGAATTCCCGGCTAGCAGCTTCCCTGTGGCGGGGAAGTGCAAACGTACACGTTTTCGGCCGAAAACGCGTTTTCCGGCGAAAACGCACACCACGGCTCTTTCTGAGAAAAAGCAAGCACGGAGGACGAGAACCGCTTTTGCCCTGCGTAGCGTTCCGGGCAGCGGGTAGAACCAGGCAGAGAATTCCCGGCTAGCAGCTTCCCTGTGGCGGGGAAGTGCAAACGTACACGTTTTCGGCCGAAAACGCGTTTTCCGGCGAAAACGCACACCACGGCTCTTTCTGAGAAAAAGCAAGCACGGAGGACGAGAACCGCTTTTGCCCTGCGTAGCGTTCCGGGCAGCGGGTAGAACCAGGCAGAGAATTCCCGGCTAGCAGCTTCCCTGTGGCGGGGAAGTGCAAACGTACACGTTTTCGGCCGAAAACGCGTTTTCCGGCGAAAACGCACACCACGGCTCTTTCTGAGAAAAAGCAAGCACGGAGGACGAGAACCGCTTTTGCCCTGCGTAGCGTTCCGGGCAGCGGGTAGAACCAGGCAGAGAATTCCCGGCTAGCAGCTTCCCTGTGGCGGGGAAGTGCAAACGTACACGTTTTCGGCCGAAAACGCGTTTTCCGGCGAAAACGCACACCACGGCTCTTTCTGAGAAAAAGCAAGCACGGAGGACGAGAACCGCTTTTGCCCTGCGTAGCGTTCCGGGCAGCGGGTAGAACCAGGCAGAGAATTCCCGGCTAGCAGCTTCCCTGTGGCGGGGAAGTGCAAACGTACACGTTTTCGGCCGAAAACGCGTTTTCCGGCGAAAACGCACACCACGGCTCTTTCTGAGAAAAAGCAAGCACGGAGGACGAGAACCGCTTTTGCCCTGCGTAGCGTTCCGGGCAGCGGGTAGAACCAGGCAGAGAATTCCCGGCTAGCAGCTTCCCTGTGGCGGGGAAGTGCAAACGTACACGTTTTCGGCCGAAAACGCGTTTTCCGGCGAAAACGCACACCACGGCTCTTTCTGAGAAAAAGCAAGCACGGAGGACGAGAACCGCTTTTGCCCTGCGTAGCGTTCCGGGCAGCGGGTAGAACCAGGCAGAGAATTCCCGGCTAGCAGCTTCCCTGTGGCGGGGAAGTGCAAACGTACACGTTTTCGGCCGAAAACGCGTTTTCCGGCGAAAACGCACACCACGGCTCTTTCTGAGAAAAAGCAAGCACGGAGGACGAGAACCGCTTTTGCCCTGCGTAGCGTTCCGGGCAGCGGGTAGAACCAGGCAGAGAATTCCCGGCTAGCAGCTTCCCTGTGGCGGGGAAGTGCAAACGTACACGTTTTCGGCCGAAAACGCGTTTTCCGGCGAAAACGCACACCACGGCTCTTTCTGAGAAAAAGCAAGCACGGAGGACGAGAACCGCTTTTGCCCTGCGTAGCGTTCCGGGCAGCGGGTAGAACCAGGCAGAGAATTCCCGGCTAGCAGCTTCCCTGTGGCGGGGAAGTGCAAACGTACACGTTTTCGGCCGAAAACGCGTTTTCCGGCGAAAACGCACACCACGGCTCTTTCTGAGAAAAAGCAAGCACGGAGGACGAGAACCGCTTTTGCCCTGCGTAGCGTTCCGGGCAGCGGGTAGAACCAGGCAGAGAATTCCCGGCTAGCAGCTTCCCTGTGGCGGGGAAGTGCAAACGTACACGTTTTCGGCCGAAAACGCGTTTTCCGGCGAAAACGCACACCACGGCTCTTTCTGAGAAAAAGCAAGCACGGAGGACGAGAACCGCTTTTGCCCTGCGTAGCGTTCCGGGCAGCGGGTAGAACCAGGCAGAGAATTCCCGGCTAGCAGCTTCCCTGTGGCGGGGAAGTGCAAACGTACACGTTTTCGGCCGAAAACGCGTTTTCCGGCGAAAACGCACACCACGGCTCTTTCTGAGAAAAAGCAAGCACGGAGGACGAGAACCGCTTTTGCCCTGCGTAGCGTTCCGGGCAGCGGGTAGAACCAGGCAGAGAATTCCCGGCTAGCAGCTTCCCTGTGGCGGGGAAGTGCAAACGTACACGTTTTCGGCCGAAAACGCGTTTTCCGGCGAAAACGCACACCACGGCTCTTTCTGAGAAAAAGCAAGCACGGAGGACGAGAACCGCTTTTGCCCTGCGTAGCGTTCCGGGCAGCGGGTAGAACCAGGCAGAGAATTCCCGGCTAGCAGCTTCCCTGTGGCGGGGAAGTGCAAACGTACACGTTTTCGGCCGAAAACGCGTTTTCCGGCGAAAACGCACACCACGGCTCTTTCTGAGAAAAAGCAAGCACGGAGGACGAGAACCGCTTTTGCCCTGCGTAGCGTTCCGGGCAGCGGGTAGAACCAGGCAGAGAATTCCCGGCTAGCAGCTTCCCTGTGGCGGGGAAGTGCAAACGTACACGTTTTCGGCCGAAAACGCGTTTTCCGGCGAAAACGCACACCACGGCTCTTTCTGAGAAAAAGCAAGCACGGAGGACGAGAACCGCTTTTGCCCTGCGTAGCGTTCCGGGCAGCGGGTAGAACCAGGCAGAGAATTCCCGGCTAGCAGCTTCCCTGTGGCGGGGAAGTGCAAACGTACACGTTTTCGGCCGAAAACGCGTTTTCCGGCGAAAACGCACACCACGGCTCTTTCTGAGAAAAAGCAAGCACGGAGGACGAGAACCGCTTTTGCCCTGCGTAGCGTTCCGGGCAGCGGGTAGAACCAGGCAGAGAATTCCCGGCTAGCAGCTTCCCTGTGGCGGGGAAGTGCAAACGTACACGTTTTCGGCCGAAAACGCGTTTTCCGGCGAAAACGCACACCACGGCTCTTTCTGAGAAAAAGCAAGCACGGAGGACGAGAACCGCTTTTGCCCTGCGTAGCGTTCCGGGCAGCGGGTAGAACCAGGCAGAGAATTCCCGGCTAGCAGCTTCCCTGTGGCGGGGAAGTGCAAACGTACACGTTTTCGGCCGAAAACGCGTTTTCCGGCGAAAACGCACACCACGGCTCTTTCTGAGAAAAAGCAAGCACGGAGGACGAGAACCGCTTTTGCCCTGCGTAGCGTTCCGGGCAGCGGGTAGAACCAGGCAGAGAATTCCCGGCTAGCAGCTTCCCTGTGGCGGGGAAGTGCAAACGTACACGTTTTCGGCCGAAAACGCGTTTTCCGGCGAAAACGCACACCACGGCTCTTTCTGAGAAAAAGCAAGCACGGAGGACGAGAACCGCTTTTGCCCTGCGTAGCGTTCCGGGCAGCGGGTAGAACCAGGCAGAGAATTCCCGGCTAGCAGCTTCCCTGTGGCGGGGAAGTGCAAACGTACACGTTTTCGGCCGAAAACGCGTTTTCCGGCGAAAACGCACACCACGGCTCTTTCTGAGAAAAAGCAAGCACGGAGGACGAGAACCGCTTTTGCCCTGCGTAGCGTTCCGGGCAGCGGGTAGAACCAGGCAGAGAATTCCCGGCTAGCAGCTTCCCTGTGGCGGGGAAGTGCAAACGTACACGTTTTCGGCCGAAAACGCGTTTTCCGGCGAAAACGCACACCACGGCTCTTTCTGAGAAAAAGCAAGCACGGAGGACGAGAACCGCTTTTGCCCTGCGTAGCGTTCCGGGCAGCGGGTAGAACCAGGCAGAGAATTCCCGGCTAGCAGCTTCCCTGTGGCGGGGAAGTGCAAACGTACACGTTTTCGGCCGAAAACGCGTTTTCCGGCGAAAACGCACACCACGGCTCTTTCTGAGAAAAAGCAAGCACGGAGGACGAGAACCGCTTTTGCCCTGCGTAGCGTTCCGGGCAGCGGGTAGAACCAGGCAGAGAATTCCCGGCTAGCAGCTTCCCTGTGGCGGGGAAGTGCAAACGTACACGTTTTCGGCCGAAAACGCGTTTTCCGGCGAAAACGCACACCACGGCTCTTTCTGAGAAAAAGCAAGCACGGAGGACGAGAACCGCTTTTGCCCTGCGTAGCGTTCCGGGCAGCGGGTAGAACCAGGCAGAGAATTCCCGGCTAGCAGCTTCCCTGTGGCGGGGAAGTGCAAACGTACACGTTTTCGGCCGAAAACGCGTTTTCCGGCGAAAACGCACACCACGGCTCTTTCTGAGAAAAAGCAAGCACGGAGGACGAGAACCGCTTTTGCCCTGCGTAGCGTTCCGGGCAGCGGGTAGAACCAGGCAGAGAATTCCCGGCTAGCAGCTTCCCTGTGGCGGGGAAGTGCAAACGTACACGTTTTCGGCCGAAAACGCGTTTTCCGGCGAAAACGCACACCACGGCTCTTTCTGAGAAAAAGCAAGCACGGAGGACGAGAACCGCTTTTGCCCTGCGTAGCGTTCCGGGCAGCGGGTAGAACCAGGCAGAGAATTCCCGGCTAGCAGCTTCCCTGTGGCGGGGAAGTGCAAACGTACACGTTTTCGGCCGAAAACGCGTTTTCCGGCGAAAACGCACACCACGGCTCTTTCTGAGAAAAAGCAAGCACGGAGGACGAGAACCGCTTTTGCCCTGCGTAGCGTTCCGGGCAGCGGGTAGAACCAGGCAGAGAATTCCCGGCTAGCAGCTTCCCTGTGGCGGGGAAGTGCAAACGTACACGTTTTCGGCCGAAAACGCGTTTTCCGGCGAAAACGCACACCACGGCTCTTTCTGAGAAAAAGCAAGCACGGAGGACGAGAACCGCTTTTGCCCTGCGTAGCGTTCCGGGCAGCGGGTAGAACCAGGCAGAGAATTCCCGGCTAGCAGCTTCCCTGTGGCGGGGAAGTGCAAACGTACACGTTTTCGGCCGAAAACGCGTTTTCCGGCGAAAACGCACACCACGGCTCTTTCTGAGAAAAAGCAAGCACGGAGGACGAGAACCGCTTTTGCCCTGCGTAGCGTTCCGGGCAGCGGGTAGAACCAGGCAGAGAATTCCCGGCTAGCAGCTTCCCTGTGGCGGGGAAGTGCAAACGTACACGTTTTCGGCCGAAAACGCGTTTTCCGGCGAAAACGCACACCACGGCTCTTTCTGAGAAAAAGCAAGCACGGAGGACGAGAACCGCTTTTGCCCTGCGTAGCGTTCCGGGCAGCGGGTAGAACCAGGCAGAGAATTCCCGGCTAGCAGCTTCCCTGTGGCGGGGAAGTGCAAACGTACACGTTTTCGGCCGAAAACGCGTTTTCCGGCGAAAACGCACACCACGGCTCTTTCTGAGAAAAAGCAAGCACGGAGGACGAGAACCGCTTTTGCCCTGCGTAGCGTTCCGGGCAGCGGGTAGAACCAGGCAGAGAATTCCCGGCTAGCAGCTTCCCTGTGGCGGGGAAGTGCAAACGTACACGTTTTCGGCCGAAAACGCGTTTTCCGGCGAAAACGCACACCACGGCTCTTTCTGAGAAAAAGCAAGCACGGAGGACGAGAACCGCTTTTGCCCTGCGTAGCGTTCCGGGCAGCGGGTAGAACCAGGCAGAGAATTCCCGGCTAGCAGCTTCCCTGTGGCGGGGAAGTGCAAACGTACACGTTTTCGGCCGAAAACGCGTTTTCCGGCGAAAACGCACACCACGGCTCTTTCTGAGAAAAAGCAAGCACGGAGGACGAGAACCGCTTTTGCCCTGCGTAGCGTTCCGGGCAGCGGGTAGAACCAGGCAGAGAATTCCCGGCTAGCAGCTTCCCTGTGGCGGGGAAGTGCAAACGTACACGTTTTCGGCCGAAAACGCGTTTTCCGGCGAAAACGCACACCACGGCTCTTTCTGAGAAAAAGCAAGCACGGAGGACGAGAACCGCTTTTGCCCTGCGTAGCGTTCCGGGCAGCGGGTAGAACCAGGCAGAGAATTCCCGGCTAGCAGCTTCCCTGTGGCGGGGAAGTGCAAACGTACACGTTTTCGGCCGAAAACGCGTTTTCCGGCGAAAACGCACACCACGGCTCTTTCTGAGAAAAAGCAAGCACGGAGGACGAGAACCGCTTTTGCCCTGCGTAGCGTTCCGGGCAGCGGGTAGAACCAGGCAGAGAATTCCCGGCTAGCAGCTTCCCTGTGGCGGGGAAGTGCAAACGTACACGTTTTCGGCCGAAAACGCGTTTTCCGGCGAAAACGCACACCACGGCTCTTTCTGAGAAAAAGCAAGCACGGAGGACGAGAACCGCTTTTGCCCTGCGTAGCGTTCCGGGCAGCGGGTAGAACCAGGCAGAGAATTCCCGGCTAGCAGCTTCCCTGTGGCGGGGAAGTGCAAACGTACACGTTTTCGGCCGAAAACGCGTTTTCCGGCGAAAACGCACACCACGGCTCTTTCTGAGAAAAAGCAAGCACGGAGGACGAGAACCGCTTTTGCCCTGCGTAGCGTTCCGGGCAGCGGGTAGAACCAGGCAGAGAATTCCCGGCTAGCAGCTTCCCTGTGGCGGGGAAGTGCAAACGTACACGTTTTCGGCCGAAAACGCGTTTTCCGGCGAAAACGCACACCACGGCTCTTTCTGAGAAAAAGCAAGCACGGAGGACGAGAACCGCTTTTGCCCTGCGTAGCGTTCCGGGCAGCGGGTAGAACCAGGCAGAGAATTCCCGGCTAGCAGCTTCCCTGTGGCGGGGAAGTGCAAACGTACACGTTTTCGGCCGAAAACGCGTTTTCCGGCGAAAACGCACACCACGGCTCTTTCTGAGAAAAAGCAAGCACGGAGGACGAGAACCGCTTTTGCCCTGCGTAGCGTTCCGGGCAGCGGGTAGAACCAGGCAGAGAATTCCCGGCTAGCAGCTTCCCTGTGGCGGGGAAGTGCAAACGTACACGTTTTCGGCCGAAAACGCGTTTTCCGGGAAAACGCACACCACGGCTCTTTCTGAGAAAAAGCAAGCACGGAGGACGAGAACCGCTTTTGCCCTGCGTAGCGTTCCGGGCAGCGGGTAGAACCAGGCAGAGAATTCCCGGCTAGCAGCTTCCCTGTGGCGGGGAAGTGCAAACGTACACGTTTTCGGCCGAAAACGCGTTTTCCGGCGAAAACGCACACCACGGCTCTTTCTGAGAAAAAGCAAGCACGGAGGACGAGAACCGCTTTTGCCCTGCGTAGCGTTCCGGGCAGCGGGTAGAACCAGGCAGAGAATTCCCGGCTAGCAGCTTCCCTGTGGCGGGGAAGTGCAAACGTACACGTTTTCGGCCGAAAACGCGTTTTCCGGCGAAAACGCACACCACGGCTCTTTCTGAGAAAAAGCAAGCACGGAGGACGAGAACCGCTTTTGCCCTGCGTAGCGTTCCGGGCAGCGGGTAGAACCAGGCAGAGAATTCCCGGCTAGCAGCTTCCCTGTGGCGGGGAAGTGCAAACGTACACGTTTTCGGCCGAAAACGCGTTTTCCGGCGAAAACGCACACCACGGCTCTTTCTGAGAAAAAGCAAGCACGGAGGACGAGAACCGCTTTTGCCCTGCGTAGCGTTCCGGGCAGCGGGTAGAACCAGGCAGAGAATTCCCGGCTAGCAGCTTCCCTGTGGCGGGGAAGTGCAAACGTACACGTTTTCGGCCGAAAACGCGTTTTCCGGCTCACGAGTATAAACGCACACCACGGCTCTTTCTGAGAAAAAGCAAGCACGGAGGACGAGAACCGCTTTTGCCCTGCGTAGCGTTCCGGGCAGCGGGTAGAACCAGGCAGAGAATTCCCGGCTAGCAGCTTCCCTGTGGCGGGGAAGTGCAAACGTACACGTTTTCGGCCGAAAACGCGTTTTCCGGCGAAAACGCACACCACGGCTCTTTCTGAGAAAAAGCAAGCACGGAGGACGAGAACCGCTTTTGCCCTGCGTAGCGTTCCGGGCAGCGGGTAGAACCAGGCAGAGAATTCCCGGCTAGCAGCTTCCCTGTGGCGGGGAAGTGCAAACGTACACGTTTTCGGCCGAAAACGCGTTTTCCGGCGAAAACGCACACCACGGCTCTTTCTGAGAAAAAGCAAGCACGGAGGACGAGAACCGCTTTTGCCCTGCGTAGCGTTCCGGGCAGCGGGTAGAACCAGGCAGAGAATTCCCGGCTAGCAGCTTCCCTGTGGCGGGGAAGTGCAAACGTACACGTTTTCGGCCGAAAACGCGTTTTCCGGCGAAAACGCACACCACGGCTCTTTCTGAGAAAAAGCAAGCACGGAGGACGAGAACCGCTTTTGCCCTGCGTAGCGTTCCGGGCAGCGGGTAGAACCAGGCAGAGAATTCCCGGCTAGCAGCTTCCCTGTGGCGGGGAAGTGCAAACGTACACGTTTTCGGCCGAAAACGCGTTTTCCGGCGAAAACGCACACCACGGCTCTTTCTGAGAAAAAGCAAGCACGGAGGACGAGAACCGCTTTTGCCCTGCGTAGCGTTCCGGGCAGCGGGTAGAACCAGGCAGAGAATTCCCGGCTAGCAGCTTCCCTGTGGCGGGGAAGTGCAAACGTACACGTTTTCGGCCGAAAACGCGTTTTCCGGCGAAAACGCACACCACGGCTCTTTCTGAGAAAAAGCAAGCACGGAGGACGAGAACCGCTTTTGCCCTGCGTAGCGTTCCGGGCAGCGGGTAGAACCAGGCAGAGAATTCCCGGCTAGCAGCTTCCCTGTGGCGGGGAAGTGCAAACGTACACGTTTTCGGCCGAAAACGCGTTTTCCGGCGAAAACGCACACCACGGCTCTTTCTGAGAAAAAGCAAGCACGGAGGACGAGAACCGCTTTTGCCCTGCGTAGCGTTCCGGGCAGCGGGTAGAACCAGGCAGAGAATTCCCGGCTAGCAGCTTCCCTGTGGCGGGGAAGTGCAAACGTACACGTTTTCGGCCGAAAACGCGTTTTCCGGCGAAAACGCACACCACGGCTCTTTCTGAGAAAAAGCAAGCACGGAGGACGAGAACCGCTTTTGCCCTGCGTAGCGTTCCGGGCAGCGGGTAGAACCAGGCAGAGAATTCCCGGCTAGCAGCTTCCCTGTGGCGGGGAAGTGCAAACGTACACGTTTTCGGCCGAAAACGCGTTTTCCGGCGAAAACGCACACCACGGCTCTTTCTGAGAAAAAGCAAGCACGGAGGACGAGAACCGCTTTTGCCCTGCGTAGCGTTCCGGGCAGCGGGTAGAACCAGGCAGAGAATTCCCGGCTAGCAGCTTCCCTGTGGCGGGGAAGTGCAAACGTACACGTTTTCGGCCGAAAACGCGTTTTCCGGCGAAAACGCACACCACGGCTCTTTCTGAGAAAAAGCAAGCACGGAGGACGAGAACCGCTTTTGCCCTGCGTAGCGTTCCGGGCAGCGGGTAGAACCAGGCAGAGAATTCCCGGCTAGCAGCTTCCCTGTGGCGGGGAAGTGCAAACGTACACGTTTTCGGCCGAAAACGCGTTTTCCGGCGAAAACGCACACCACGGCTCTTTCTGAGAAAAAGCAAGCACGGAGGACGAGAACCGCTTTTGCCCTGCGTAGCGTTCCGGGCAGCGGGTAGAACCAGGCAGAGAATTCCCGGCTAGCAGCTTCCCTGTGGCGGGGAAGTGCAAACGTACACGTTTTCGGCCGAAAACGCGTTTTCCGGCGAAAACGCACACCACGGCTCTTTCTGAGAAAAAGCAAGCACGGAGGACGAGAACCGCTTTTGCCCTGCGTAGCGTTCCGGGCAGCGGGTAGAACCAGGCAGAGAATTCCCGGCTAGCAGCTTCCCTGTGGCGGGGAAGTGCAAACGTACACGTTTTCGGCCGAAAACGCGTTTTCCGGCGAAAACGCACACCACGGCTCTTTCTGAGAAAAAGCAAGCACGGAGGACGAGAACCGCTTTTGCCCTGCGTAGCGTTCCGGGCAGCGGGTAGAACCAGGCAGAGAATTCCCGGCTAGCAGCTTCCCTGTGGCGGGGAAGTGCAAACGTACACGTTTTCGGCCGAAAACGCGTTTTCCGGCGAAAACGCACACCACGGCTCTTTCTGAGAAAAAGCAAGCACGGAGGACGAGAACCGCTTTTGCCCTGCGTAGCGTTCCGGGCAGCGGGTAGAACCAGGCAGAGAATTCCCGGCTAGCAGCTTCCCTGTGGCGGGGAAGTGCAAACGTACACGTTTTCGGCCGAAAACGCGTTTTCCGGCGAAAACGCACACCACGGCTCTTTCTGAGAAAAAGCAAGCACGGAGGACGAGAACCGCTTTTGCCCTGCGTAGCGTTCCGGGCAGCGGGTAGAACCAGGCAGAGAATTCCCGGCTAGCAGCTTCCCTGTGGCGGGGAAGTGCAAACGTACACGTTTTCGGCCGAAAACGCGTTTTCCGGCGAAAACGCACACCACGGCTCTTTCTGAGAAAAAGCAAGCACGGAGGACGAGAACCGCTTTTGCCCTGCGTAGCGTTCCGGGCAGCGGGTAGAACCAGGCAGAGAATTCCCGGCTAGCAGCTTCCCTGTGGCGGGGAAGTGCAAACGTACACGTTTTCGGCCGAAAACGCGTTTTCCGGCGAAAACGCACACCACGGCTCTTTCTGAGAAAAAGCAAGCACGGAGGACGAGAACCGCTTTTGCCCTGCGTAGCGTTCCGGGCAGCGGGTAGAACCAGGCAGAGAATTCCCGGCTAGCAGCTTCCCTGTGGCGGGGAAGTGCAAACGTACACGTTTTCGGCCGAAAACGCGTTTTCCGGCGAAAACGCACACCACGGCTCTTTCTGAGAAAAAGCAAGCACGGAGGACGAGAACCGCTTTTGCCCTGCGTAGCGTTCCGGGCAGCGGGTAGAACCAGGCAGAGAATTCCCGGCTAGCAGCTTCCCTGTGGCGGGGAAGTGCAAACGTACACGTTTTCGGCCGAAAACGCGTTTTCCGGCGAAAACGCACACCACGGCTCTTTCTGAGAAAAAGCAAGCACGGAGGACGAGAACCGCTTTTGCCCTGCGTAGCGTTCCGGGCAGCGGGTAGAACCAGGCAGAGAATTCCCGGCTAGCAGCTTCCCTGTGGCGGGGAAGTGCAAACGTACACGTTTTCGGCCGAAAACGCGTTTTCCGGCGAAAACGCACACCACGGCTCTTTCTGAGAAAAAGCAAGCACGGAGGACGAGAACCGCTTTTGCCCTGCGTAGCGTTCCGGGCAGCGGGTAGAACCAGGCAGAGAATTCCCGGCTAGCAGCTTCCCTGTGGCGGGGAAGTGCAAACGTACACGTTTTCGGCCGAAAACGCGTTTTCCGGCGAAAACGCACACCACGGCTCTTTCTGAGAAAAAGCAAGCACGGAGGACGAGAACCGCTTTTGCCCTGCGTAGCGTTCCGGGCAGCGGGTAGAACCAGGCAGAGAATTCCCGGCTAGCAGCTTCCCTGTGGCGGGGAAGTGCAAACGTACACGTTTTCGGCCGAAAACGCGTTTTCCGGCGAAAACGCACACCACGGCTCTTTCTGAGAAAAAGCAAGCACGGAGGACGAGAACCGCTTTTGCCCTGCGTAGCGTTCCGGGCAGCGGGTAGAACCAGGCAGAGAATTCCCGGCTAGCAGCTTCCCTGTGGCGGGGAAGTGCAAACGTACACGTTTTCGGCCGAAAACGCGTTTTCCGGCGAAAACGCACACCACGGCTCTTTCTGAGAAAAAGCAAGCACGGAGGACGAGAACCGCTTTTGCCCTGCGTAGCGTTCCGGGCAGCGGGTAGAACCAGGCAGAGAATTCCCGGCTAGCAGCTTCCCTGTGGCGGGGAAGTGCAAACGTACACGTTTTCGGCCGAAAACGCGTTTTCCGGCGAAAACGCACACCACGGCTCTTTCTGAGAAAAAGCAAGCACGGAGGACGAGAACCGCTTTTGCCCTGCGTAGCGTTCCGGGCAGCGGGTAGAACCAGGCAGAGAATTCCCGGCTAGCAGCTTCCCTGTGGCGGGGAAGTGCAAACGTACACGTTTTCGGCCGAAAACGCGTTTTCCGGCGAAAACGCACACCACGGCTCTTTCTGAGAAAAAGCAAGCACGGAGGACGAGAACCGCTTTTGCCCTGCGTAGCGTTCCGGGCAGCGGGTAGAACCAGGCAGAGAATTCCCGGCTAGCAGCTTCCCTGTGGCGGGGAAGTGCAAACGTACACGTTTTCGGCCGAAAACGCGTTTTCCGGCGAAAACGCACACCACGGCTCTTTCTGAGAAAAAGCAAGCACGGAGGACGAGAACCGCTTTTGCCCTGCGTAGCGTTCCGGGCAGCGGGTAGAACCAGGCAGAGAATTCCCGGCTAGCAGCTTCCCTGTGGCGGGGAAGTGCAAACGTACACGTTTTCGGCCGAAAACGCGTTTTCCGGCGAAAACGCACACCACGGCTCTTTCTGAGAAAAAGCAAGCACGGAGGACGAGAACCGCTTTTGCCCTGCGTAGCGTTCCGGGCAGCGGGTAGAACCAGGCAGAGAATTCCCGGCTAGCAGCTTCCCTGTGGCGGGGAAGTGCAAACGTACACGTTTTCGGCCGAAAACGCGTTTTCCGGCGAAAACGCACACCACGGCTCTTTCTGAGAAAAAGCAAGCACGGAGGACGAGAACCGCTTTTGCCCTGCGTAGCGTTCCGGGCAGCGGGTAGAACCAGGCAGAGAATTCCCGGCTAGCAGCTTCCCTGTGGCGGGGAAGTGCAAACGTACACGTTTTCGGCCGAAAACGCGTTTTCCGGCGAAAACGCACACCACGGCTCTTTCTGAGAAAAAGCAAGCACGGAGGACGAGAACCGCTTTTGCCCTGCGTAGCGTTCCGGGCAGCGGGTAGAACCAGGCAGAGAATTCCCGGCTAGCAGCTTCCCTGTGGCGGGGAAGTGCAAACGTACACGTTTTCGGCCGAAAACGCGTTTTCCGGCGAAAACGCACACCACGGCTCTTTCTGAGAAAAAGCAAGCACGGAGGACGAGAACCGCTTTTGCCCTGCGTAGCGTTCCGGGCAGCGGGTAGAACCAGGCAGAGAATTCCCGGCTAGCAGCTTCCCTGTGGCGGGGAAGTGCAAACGTACACGTTTTCGGCCGAAAACGCGTTTTCCGGCGAAAACGCACACCACGGCTCTTTCTGAGAAAAAGCAAGCACGGAGGACGAGAACCGCTTTTGCCCTGCGTAGCGTTCCGGGCAGCGGGTAGAACCAGGCAGAGAATTCCCGGCTAGCAGCTTCCCTGTGGCGGGGAAGTGCAAACGTACACGTTTTCGGCCGAAAACGCGTTTTCCGGCGAAAACGCACACCACGGCTCTTTCTGAGAAAAAGCAAGCACGGAGGACGAGAACCGCTTTTGCCCTGCGTAGCGTTCCGGGCAGCGGGTAGAACCAGGCAGAGAATTCCCGGCTAGCAGCTTCCCTGTGGCGGGGAAGTGCAAACGTACACGTTTTCGGCCGAAAACGCGTTTTCCGGCGAAAACGCACACCACGGCTCTTTCTGAGAAAAAGCAAGCACGGAGGACGAGAACCGCTTTTGCCCTGCGTAGCGTTCCGGGCAGCGGGTAGAACCAGGCAGAGAATTCCCGGCTAGCAGCTTCCCTGTGGCGGGGAAGTGCAAACGTACACGTTTTCGGCCGAAAACGCGTTTTCCGGCGAAAACGCACACCACGGCTCTTTCTGAGAAAAAGCAAGCACGGAGGACGAGAACCGCTTTTGCCCTGCGTAGCGTTCCGGGCAGCGGGTAGAACCAGGCAGAGAATTCCCGGCTAGCAGCTTCCCTGTGGCGGGGAAGTGCAAACGTACACGTTTTCGGCCGAAAACGCGTTTTCCGGCGAAAACGCACACCACGGCTCTTTCTGAGAAAAAGCAAGCACGGAGGACGAGAACCGCTTTTGCCCTGCGTAGCGTTCCGGGCAGCGGGTAGAACCAGGCAGAGAATTCCCGGCTAGCAGCTTCCCTGTGGCGGGGAAGTGCAAACGTACACGTTTTCGGCCGAAAACGCGTTTTCCGGCGAAAACGCACACCACGGCTCTTTCTGAGAAAAAGCAAGCACGGAGGACGAGAACCGCTTTTGCCCTGCGTAGCGTTCCGGGCAGCGGGTAGAACCAGGCAGAGAATTCCCGGCTAGCAGCTTCCCTGTGGCGGGGAAGTGCAAACGTACACGTTTTCGGCCGAAAACGCGTTTTCCGGCGAAAACGCACACCACGGCTCTTTCTGAGAAAAAGCAAGCACGGAGGACGAGAACCGCTTTTGCCCTGCGTAGCGTTCCGGGCAGCGGGTAGAACCAGGCAGAGAATTCCCGGCTAGCAGCTTCCCTGTGGCGGGGAAGTGCAAACGTACACGTTTTCGGCCGAAAACGCGTTTTCCGGCGAAAACGCACACCACGGCTCTTTCTGAGAAAAAGCAAGCACGGAGGACGAGAACCGCTTTTGCCCTGCGTAGCGTTCCGGGCAGCGGGTAGAACCAGGCAGAGAATTCCCGGCTAGCAGCTTCCCTGTGGCGGGGAAGTGCAAACGTACACGTTTTCGGCCGAAAACGCGTTTTCCGGCGAAAACGCACACCACGGCTCTTTCTGAGAAAAAGCAAGCACGGAGGACGAGAACCGCTTTTGCCCTGCGTAGCGTTCCGGGCAGCGGGTAGAACCAGGCAGAGAATTCCCGGCTAGCAGCTTCCCTGTGGCGGGGAAGTGCAAACGTACACGTTTTCGGCCGAAAACGCGTTTTCCGGCGAAAACGCACACCACGGCTCTTTCTGAGAAAAAGCAAGCACGGAGGACGAGAACCGCTTTTGCCCTGCGTAGCGTTCCGGGCAGCGGGTAGAACCAGGCAGAGAATTCCCGGCTAGCAGCTTCCCTGTGGCGGGGAAGTGCAAACGTACACGTTTTCGGCCGAAAACGCGTTTTCCGGCGAAAACGCACACCACGGCTCTTTCTGAGAAAAAGCAAGCACGGAGGACGAGAACCGCTTTTGCCCTGCGTAGCGTTCCGGGCAGCGGGTAGAACCAGGCAGAGAATTCCCGGCTAGCAGCTTCCCTGTGGCGGGGAAGTGCAAACGTACACGTTTTCGGCCGAAAACGCGTTTTCCGGCGAAAACGCACACCACGGCTCTTTCTGAGAAAAAGCAAGCACGGAGGACGAGAACCGCTTTTGCCCTGCGTAGCGTTCCGGGCAGCGGGTAGAACCAGGCAGAGAATTCCCGGCTAGCAGCTTCCCTGTGGCGGGGAAGTGCAAACGTACACGTTTTCGGCCGAAAACGCGTTTTCCGGCGAAAACGCACACCACGGCTCTTTCTGAGAAAAAGCAAGCACGGAGGACGAGAACCGCTTTTGCCCTGCGTAGCGTTCCGGGCAGCGGGTAGAACCAGGCAGAGAATTCCCGGCTAGCAGCTTCCCTGTGGCGGGGAAGTGCAAACGTACACGTTTTCGGCCGAAAACGCGTTTTCCGGCGAAAACGCACACCACGGCTCTTTCTGAGAAAAAGCAAGCACGGAGGACGAGAACCGCTTTTGCCCTGCGTAGCGTTCCGGGCAGCGGGTAGAACCAGGCAGAGAATTCCCGGCTAGCAGCTTCCCTGTGGCGGGGAAGTGCAAACGTACACGTTTTCGGCCGAAAACGCGTTTTCCGGCGAAAACGCACACCACGGCTCTTTCTGAGAAAAAGCAAGCACGGAGGACGAGAACCGCTTTTGCCCTGCGTAGCGTTCCGGGCAGCGGGTAGAACCAGGCAGAGAATTCCCGGCTAGCAGCTTCCCTGTGGCGGGGAAGTGCAAACGTACACGTTTTCGGCCGAAAACGCGTTTTCCGGCGAAAACGCACACCACGGCTCTTTCTGAGAAAAAGCAAGCACGGAGGACGAGAACCGCTTTTGCCCTGCGTAGCGTTCCGGGCAGCGGGTAGAACCAGGCAGAGAATTCCCGGCTAGCAGCTTCCCTGTGGCGGGGAAGTGCAAACGTACACGTTTTCGGCCGAAAACGCGTTTTCCGGCGAAAACGCACACCACGGCTCTTTCTGAGAAAAAGCAAGCACGGAGGACGAGAACCGCTTTTGCCCTGCGTAGCGTTCCGGGCAGCGGGTAGAACCAGGCAGAGAATTCCCGGCTAGCAGCTTCCCTGTGGCGGGGAAGTGCAAACGTACACGTTTTCGGCCGAAAACGCGTTTTCCGGCGAAAACGCACACCACGGCTCTTTCTGAGAAAAAGCAAGCACGGAGGACGAGAACCGCTTTTGCCCTGCGTAGCGTTCCGGGCAGCGGGTAGAACCAGGCAGAGAATTCCCGGCTAGCAGCTTCCCTGTGGCGGGGAAGTGCAAACGTACACGTTTTCGGCCGAAAACGCGTTTTCCGGCGAAAACGCACACCACGGCTCTTTCTGAGAAAAAGCAAGCACGGAGGACGAGAACCGCTTTTGCCCTGCGTAGCGTTCCGGGCAGCGGGTAGAACCAGGCAGAGAATTCCCGGCTAGCAGCTTCCCTGTGGCGGGGAAGTGCAAACGTACACGTTTTCGGCCGAAAACGCGTTTTCCGGCGAAAACGCACACCACGGCTCTTTCTGAGAAAAAGCAAGCACGGAGGACGAGAACCGCTTTTGCCCTGCGTAGCGTTCCGGGCAGCGGGTAGAACCAGGCAGAGAATTCCCGGCTAGCAGCTTCCCTGTGGCGGGGAAGTGCAAACGTACACGTTTTCGGCCGAAAACGCGTTTTCCGGCGAAAACGCACACCACGGCTCTTTCTGAGAAAAAGCAAGCACGGAGGACGAGAACCGCTTTTGCCCTGCGTAGCGTTCCGGGCAGCGGGTAGAACCAGGCAGAGAATTCCCGGCTAGCAGCTTCCCTGTGGCGGGGAAGTGCAAACGTACACGTTTTCGGCCGAAAACGCGTTTTCCGGCGAAAACGCACACCACGGCTCTTTCTGAGAAAAAGCAAGCACGGAGGACGAGAACCGCTTTTGCCCTGCGTAGCGTTCCGGGCAGCGGGTAGAACCAGGCAGAGAATTCCCGGCTAGCAGCTTCCCTGTGGCGGGGAAGTGCAAACGTACACGTTTTCGGCCGAAAACGCGTTTTCCGGCGAAAACGCACACCACGGCTCTTTCTGAGAAAAAGCAAGCACGGAGGACGAGAACCGCTTTTGCCCTGCGTAGCGTTCCGGGCAGCGGGTAGAACCAGGCAGAGAATTCCCGGCTAGCAGCTTCCCTGTGGCGGGGAAGTGCAAACGTACACGTTTTCGGCCGAAAACGCGTTTTCCGGCGAAAACGCACACCACGGCTCTTTCTGAGAAAAAGCAAGCACGGAGGACGAGAACCGCTTTTGCCCTGCGTAGCGTTCCGGGCAGCGGGTAGAACCAGGCAGAGAATTCCCGGCTAGCAGCTTCCCTGTGGCGGGGAAGTGCAAACGTACACGTTTTCGGCCGAAAACGCGTTTTCCGGCGAAAACGCACACCACGGCTCTTTCTGAGAAAAAGCAAGCACGGAGGACGAGAACCGCTTTTGCCCTGCGTAGCGTTCCGGGCAGCGGGTAGAACCAGGCAGAGAATTCCCGGCTAGCAGCTTCCCTGTGGCGGGGAAGTGCAAACGTACACGTTTTCGGCCGAAAACGCGTTTTCCGGCGAAAACGCACACCACGGCTCTTTCTGAGAAAAAGCAAGCACGGAGGACGAGAACCGCTTTTGCCCTGCGTAGCGTTCCGGGCAGCGGGTAGAACCAGGCAGAGAATTCCCGGCTAGCAGCTTCCCTGTGGCGGGGAAGTGCAAACGTACACGTTTTCGGCCGAAAACGCGTTTTCCGGCGAAAACGCACACCACGGCTCTTTCTGAGAAAAAGCAAGCACGGAGGACGAGAACCGCTTTTGCCCTGCGTAGCGTTCCGGGCAGCGGGTAGAACCAGGCAGAGAATTCCCGGCTAGCAGCTTCCCTGTGGCGGGGAAGTGCAAACGTACACGTTTTCGGCCGAAAACGCGTTTTCCGGCGAAAACGCACACCACGGCTCTTTCTGAGAAAAAGCAAGCACGGAGGACGAGAACCGCTTTTGCCCTGCGTAGCGTTCCGGGCAGCGGGTAGAACCAGGCAGAGAATTCCCGGCTAGCAGCTTCCCTGTGGCGGGGAAGTGCAAACGTACACGTTTTCGGCCGAAAACGCGTTTTCCGGCGAAAACGCACACCACGGCTCTTTCTGAGAAAAAGCAAGCACGGAGGACGAGAACCGCTTTTGCCCTGCGTAGCGTTCCGGGCAGCGGGTAGAACCAGGCAGAGAATTCCCGGCTAGCAGCTTCCCTGTGGCGGGGAAGTGCAAACGTACACGTTTTCGGCCGAAAACGCGTTTTCCGGCGAAAACGCACACCACGGCTCTTTCTGAGAAAAAGCAAGCACGGAGGACGAGAACCGCTTTTGCCCTGCGTAGCGTTCCGGGCAGCGGGTAGAACCAGGCAGAGAATTCCCGGCTAGCAGCTTCCCTGTGGCGGGGAAGTGCAAACGTACACGTTTTCGGCCGAAAACGCGTTTTCCGGCGAAAACGCACACCACGGCTCTTTCTGAGAAAAAGCAAGCACGGAGGACGAGAACCGCTTTTGCCCTGCGTAGCGTTCCGGGCAGCGGGTAGAACCAGGCAGAGAATTCCCGGCTAGCAGCTTCCCTGTGGCGGGGAAGTGCAAACGTACACGTTTTCGGCCGAAAACGCGTTTTCCGGCGAAAACGCACACCACGGCTCTTTCTGAGAAAAAGCAAGCACGGAGGACGAGAACCGCTTTTGCCCTGCGTAGCGTTCCGGGCAGCGGGTAGAACCAGGCAGAGAATTCCCGGCTAGCAGCTTCCCTGTGGCGGGGAAGTGCAAACGTACACGTTTTCGGCCGAAAACGCGTTTTCCGGCGAAAACGCACACCACGGCTCTTTCTGAGAAAAAGCAAGCACGGAGGACGAGAACCGCTTTTGCCCTGCGTAGCGTTCCGGGCAGCGGGTAGAACCAGGCAGAGAATTCCCGGCTAGCAGCTTCCCTGTGGCGGGGAAGTGCAAACGTACACGTTTTCGGCCGAAAACGCGTTTTCCGGCGAAAACGCACACCACGGCTCTTTCTGAGAAAAAGCAAGCACGGAGGACGAGAACCGCTTTTGCCCTGCGTAGCGTTCCGGGCAGCGGGTAGAACCAGGCAGAGAATTCCCGGCTAGCAGCTTCCCTGTGGCGGGGAAGTGCAAACGTACACGTTTTCGGCCGAAAACGCGTTTTCCGGCGAAAACGCACACCACGGCTCTTTCTGAGAAAAAGCAAGCACGGAGGACGAGAACCGCTTTTGCCCTGCGTAGCGTTCCGGGCAGCGGGTAGAACCAGGCAGAGAATTCCCGGCTAGCAGCTTCCCTGTGGCGGGGAAGTGCAAACGTACACGTTTTCGGCCGAAAACGCGTTTTCCGGCGAAAACGCACACCACGGCTCTTTCTGAGAAAAAGCAAGCACGGAGGACGAGAACCGCTTTTGCCCTGCGTAGCGTTCCGGGCAGCGGGTAGAACCAGGCAGAGAATTCCCGGCTAGCAGCTTCCCTGTGGCGGGGAAGTGCAAACGTACACGTTTTCGGCCGAAAACGCGTTTTCCGGCGAAAACGCACACCACGGCTCTTTCTGAGAAAAAGCAAGCACGGAGGACGAGAACCGCTTTTGCCCTGCGTAGCGTTCCGGGCAGCGGGTAGAACCAGGCAGAGAATTCCCGGCTAGCAGCTTCCCTGTGGCGGGGAAGTGCAAACGTACACGTTTTCGGCCGAAAACGCGTTTTCCGGCGAAAACGCACACCACGGCTCTTTCTGAGAAAAAGCAAGCACGGAGGACGAGAACCGCTTTTGCCCTGCGTAGCGTTCCGGGCAGCGGGTAGAACCAGGCAGAGAATTCCCGGCTAGCAGCTTCCCTGTGGCGGGGAAGTGCAAACGTACACGTTTTCGGCCGAAAACGCGTTTTCCGGCGAAAACGCACACCACGGCTCTTTCTGAGAAAAAGCAAGCACGGAGGACGAGAACCGCTTTTGCCCTGCGTAGCGTTCCGGGCAGCGGGTAGAACCAGGCAGAGAATTCCCGGCTAGCAGCTTCCCTGTGGCGGGGAAGTGCAAACGTACACGTTTTCGGCCGAAAACGCGTTTTCCGGCGAAAACGCACACCACGGCTCTTTCTGAGAAAAAGCAAGCACGGAGGACGAGAACCGCTTTTGCCCTGCGTAGCGTTCCGGGCAGCGGGTAGAACCAGGCAGAGAATTCCCGGCTAGCAGCTTCCCTGTGGCGGGGAAGTGCAAACGTACACGTTTTCGGCCGAAAACGCGTTTTCCGGCGAAAACGCACACCACGGCTCTTTCTGAGAAAAAGCAAGCACGGAGGACGAGAACCGCTTTTGCCCTGCGTAGCGTTCCGGGCAGCGGGTAGAACCAGGCAGAGAATTCCCGGCTAGCAGCTTCCCTGTGGCGGGGAAGTGCAAACGTACACGTTTTCGGCCGAAAACGCGTTTTCCGGCGAAAACGCACACCACGGCTCTTTCTGAGAAAAAGCAAGCACGGAGGACGAGAACCGCTTTTGCCCTGCGTAGCGTTCCGGGCAGCGGGTAGAACCAGGCAGAGAATTCCCGGCTAGCAGCTTCCCTGTGGCGGGGAAGTGCAAACGTACACGTTTTCGGCCGAAAACGCGTTTTCCGGCGAAAACGCACACCACGGCTCTTTCTGAGAAAAAGCAAGCACGGAGGACGAGAACCGCTTTTGCCCTGCGTAGCGTTCCGGGCAGCGGGTAGAACCAGGCAGAGAATTCCCGGCTAGCAGCTTCCCTGTGGCGGGGAAGTGCAAACGTACACGTTTTCGGCCGAAAACGCGTTTTCCGGCGAAAACGCACACCACGGCTCTTTCTGAGAAAAAGCAAGCACGGAGGACGAGAACCGCTTTTGCCCTGCGTAGCGTTCCGGGCAGCGGGTAGAACCAGGCAGAGAATTCCCGGCTAGCAGCTTCCCTGTGGCGGGGAAGTGCAAACGTACACGTTTTCGGCCGAAAACGCGTTTTCCGGCGAAAACGCACACCACGGCTCTTTCTGAGAAAAAGCAAGCACGGAGGACGAGAACCGCTTTTGCCCTGCGTAGCGTTCCGGGCAGCGGGTAGAACCAGGCAGAGAATTCCCGGCTAGCAGCTTCCCTGTGGCGGGGAAGTGCAAACGTACACGTTTTCGGCCGAAAACGCGTTTTCCGGCGAAAACGCACACCACGGCTCTTTCTGAGAAAAAGCAAGCACGGAGGACGAGAACCGCTTTTGCCCTGCGTAGCGTTCCGGGCAGCGGGTAGAACCAGGCAGAGAATTCCCGGCTAGCAGCTTCCCTGTGGCGGGGAAGTGCAAACGTACACGTTTTCGGCCGAAAACGCGTTTTCCGGCGAAAACGCACACCACGGCTCTTTCTGAGAAAAAGCAAGCACGGAGGACGAGAACCGCTTTTGCCCTGCGTAGCGTTCCGGGCAGCGGGTAGAACCAGGCAGAGAATTCCCGGCTAGCAGCTTCCCTGTGGCGGGGAAGTGCAAACGTACACGTTTTCGGCCGAAAACGCGTTTTCCGGCGAAAACGCACACCACGGCTCTTTCTGAGAAAAAGCAAGCACGGAGGACGAGAACCGCTTTTGCCCTGCGTAGCGTTCCGGGCAGCGGGTAGAACCAGGCAGAGAATTCCCGGCTAGCAGCTTCCCTGTGGCGGGGAAGTGCAAACGTACACGTTTTCGGCCGAAAACGCGTTTTCCGGCGAAAACGCACACCACGGCTCTTTCTGAGAAAAAGCAAGCACGGAGGACGAGAACCGCTTTTGCCCTGCGTAGCGTTCCGGGCAGCGGGTAGAACCAGGCAGAGAATTCCCGGCTAGCAGCTTCCCTGTGGCGGGGAAGTGCAAACGTACACGTTTTCGGCCGAAAACGCGTTTTCCGGCGAAAACGCACACCACGGCTCTTTCTGAGAAAAAGCAAGCACGGAGGACGAGAACCGCTTTTGCCCTGCGTAGCGTTCCGGGCAGCGGGTAGAACCAGGCAGAGAATTCCCGGCTAGCAGCTTCCCTGTGGCGGGGAAGTGCAAACGTACACGTTTTCGGCCGAAAACGCGTTTTCCGGCGAAAACGCACACCACGGCTCTTTCTGAGAAAAAGCAAGCACGGAGGACGAGAACCGCTTTTGCCCTGCGTAGCGTTCCGGGCAGCGGGTAGAACCAGGCAGAGAATTCCCGGCTAGCAGCTTCCCTGTGGCGGGGAAGTGCAAACGTACACGTTTTCGGCCGAAAACGCGTTTTCCGGCGAAAACGCACACCACGGCTCTTTCTGAGAAAAAGCAAGCACGGAGGACGAGAACCGCTTTTGCCCTGCGTAGCGTTCCGGGCAGCGGGTAGAACCAGGCAGAGAATTCCCGGCTAGCAGCTTCCCTGTGGCGGGGAAGTGCAAACGTACACGTTTTCGGCCGAAAACGCGTTTTCCGGCGAAAACGCACACCACGGCTCTTTCTGAGAAAAAGCAAGCACGGAGGACGAGAACCGCTTTTGCCCTGCGTAGCGTTCCGGGCAGCGGGTAGAACCAGGCAGAGAATTCCCGGCTAGCAGCTTCCCTGTGGCGGGGAAGTGCAAACGTACACGTTTTCGGCCGAAAACGCGTTTTCCGGCGAAAACGCACACCACGGCTCTTTCTGAGAAAAAGCAAGCACGGAGGACGAGAACCGCTTTTGCCCTGCGTAGCGTTCCGGGCAGCGGGTAGAACCAGGCAGAGAATTCCCGGCTAGCAGCTTCCCTGTGGCGGGGAAGTGCAAACGTACACGTTTTCGGCCGAAAACGCGTTTTCCGGCGAAAACGCACACCACGGCTCTTTCTGAGAAAAAGCAAGCACGGAGGACGAGAACCGCTTTTGCCCTGCGTAGCGTTCCGGGCAGCGGGTAGAACCAGGCAGAGAATTCCCGGCTAGCAGCTTCCCTGTGGCGGGGAAGTGCAAACGTACACGTTTTCGGCCGAAAACGCGTTTTCCGGCGAAAACGCACACCACGGCTCTTTCTGAGAAAAAGCAAGCACGGAGGACGAGAACCGCTTTTGCCCTGCGTAGCGTTCCGGGCAGCGGGTAGAACCAGGCAGAGAATTCCCGGCTAGCAGCTTCCCTGTGGCGGGGAAGTGCAAACGTACACGTTTTCGGCCGAAAACGCGTTTTCCGGCGAAAACGCACACCACGGCTCTTTCTGAGAAAAAGCAAGCACGGAGGACGAGAACCGCTTTTGCCCTGCGTAGCGTTCCGGGCAGCGGGTAGAACCAGGCAGAGAATTCCCGGCTAGCAGCTTCCCTGTGGCGGGGAAGTGCAAACGTACACGTTTTCGGCCGAAAACGCGTTTTCCGGCGAAAACGCACACCACGGCTCTTTCTGAGAAAAAGCAAGCACGGAGGACGAGAACCGCTTTTGCCCTGCGTAGCGTTCCGGGCAGCGGGTAGAACCAGGCAGAGAATTCCCGGCTAGCAGCTTCCCTGTGGCGGGGAAGTGCAAACGTACACGTTTTCGGCCGAAAACGCGTTTTCCGGCGAAAACGCACACCACGGCTCTTTCTGAGAAAAAGCAAGCACGGAGGACGAGAACCGCTTTTGCCCTGCGTAGCGTTCCGGGCAGCGGGTAGAACCAGGCAGAGAATTCCCGGCTAGCAGCTTCCCTGTGGCGGGGAAGTGCAAACGTACACGTTTTCGGCCGAAAACGCGTTTTCCGGCGAAAACGCACACCACGGCTCTTTCTGAGAAAAAGCAAGCACGGAGGACGAGAACCGCTTTTGCCCTGCGTAGCGTTCCGGGCAGCGGGTAGAACCAGGCAGAGAATTCCCGGCTAGCAGCTTCCCTGTGGCGGGGAAGTGCAAACGTACACGTTTTCGGCCGAAAACGCGTTTTCCGGCGAAAACGCACACCACGGCTCTTTCTGAGAAAAAGCAAGCACGGAGGACGAGAACCGCTTTTGCCCTGCGTAGCGTTCCGGGCAGCGGGTAGAACCAGGCAGAGAATTCCCGGCTAGCAGCTTCCCTGTGGCGGGGAAGTGCAAACGTACACGTTTTCGGCCGAAAACGCGTTTTCCGGCGAAAACGCACACCACGGCTCTTTCTGAGAAAAAGCAAGCACGGAGGACGAGAACCGCTTTTGCCCTGCGTAGCGTTCCGGGCAGCGGGTAGAACCAGGCAGAGAATTCCCGGCTAGCAGCTTCCCTGTGGCGGGGAAGTGCAAACGTACACGTTTTCGGCCGAAAACGCGTTTTCCGGCGAAAACGCACACCACGGCTCTTTCTGAGAAAAAGCAAGCACGGAGGACGAGAACCGCTTTTGCCCTGCGTAGCGTTCCGGGCAGCGGGTAGAACCAGGCAGAGAATTCCCGGCTAGCAGCTTCCCTGTGGCGGGGAAGTGCAAACGTACACGTTTTCGGCCGAAAACGCGTTTTCCGGCGAAAACGCACACCACGGCTCTTTCTGAGAAAAAGCAAGCACGGAGGACGAGAACCGCTTTTGCCCTGCGTAGCGTTCCGGGCAGCGGGTAGAACCAGGCAGAGAATTCCCGGCTAGCAGCTTCCCTGTGGCGGGGAAGTGCAAACGTACACGTTTTCGGCCGAAAACGCGTTTTCCGGCGAAAACGCACACCACGGCTCTTTCTGAGAAAAAGCAAGCACGGAGGACGAGAACCGCTTTTGCCCTGCGTAGCGTTCCGGGCAGCGGGTAGAACCAGGCAGAGAATTCCCGGCTAGCAGCTTCCCTGTGGCGGGGAAGTGCAAACGTACACGTTTTCGGCCGAAAACGCGTTTTCCGGCGAAAACGCACACCACGGCTCTTTCTGAGAAAAAGCAAGCACGGAGGACGAGAACCGCTTTTGCCCTGCGTAGCGTTCCGGGCAGCGGGTAGAACCAGGCAGAGAATTCCCGGCTAGCAGCTTCCCTGTGGCGGGGAAGTGCAAACGTACACGTTTTCGGCCGAAAACGCGTTTTCCGGCGAAAACGCACACCACGGCTCTTTCTGAGAAAAAGCAAGCACGGAGGACGAGAACCGCTTTTGCCCTGCGTAGCGTTCCGGGCAGCGGGTAGAACCAGGCAGAGAATTCCCGGCTAGCAGCTTCCCTGTGGCGGGGAAGTGCAAACGTACACGTTTTCGGCCGAAAACGCGTTTTCCGGCGAAAACGCACACCACGGCTCTTTCTGAGAAAAAGCAAGCACGGAGGACGAGAACCGCTTTTGCCCTGCGTAGCGTTCCGGGCAGCGGGTAGAACCAGGCAGAGAATTCCCGGCTAGCAGCTTCCCTGTGGCGGGGAAGTGCAAACGTACACGTTTTCGGCCGAAAACGCGTTTTCCGGCGAAAACGCACACCACGGCTCTTTCTGAGAAAAAGCAAGCACGGAGGACGAGAACCGCTTTTGCCCTGCGTAGCGTTCCATACTCGAGCGGGTAGAACCAGGCAGAGAATTCCCGGCTAGCAGCTTCCCTGTGGCGGGGAAGTGCAAACGTACACGTTTTCGGCCGAAAACGCGTTTTCCGGCGAAAACGCACACCACGGCTCTTTCTGAGAAAAAGCAAGCACGGAGGACGAGAACCGCTTTTGCCCTGCGTAGCGTTCC
>NW_027437963.1:0-59419 GCF_965140245.1 Athene noctua | reverse complement strand
AGCCAGCCTGAAGGGCAGGGGAAAGTGACGAGCAGCTTGGGGCTGCCCGGGAAGGAAGGAGCACAGCGGTTTGCGGAGTGCGCACGTGAGAGGAGGTCGCGCTCCCGCTCTCCGGGAACGTGCAATTCGTTCCTTCCCTGTGAATCTGGCATCTCCGAGGGAGATACATCCAACAGTTGAACTACATTTTAAAAAACGAAAACCTGAATCTCTCTCTGTACGTATAAAAACACAGACACAGACATTCAGCTTCTGCGGAGAGTGTTGTATGGATTCTCTTTGCTGGATTTAAGGATAACTTTCTGCAATAACATGAGACTGCCTACAGAGTTGAGGAAAGCAGTTGAAGGGATTATTTAAGTGGAAGTCAGAGCACTGTCTTTGGTGAACAAACCTGTGACTTCAGCTCTATTTAATGGGAAAAAGAGGAATTATCCCGCTGTTGAACTATACAGCCAGGCATTGCCCAGGAGTTAGGGAATGTTGCCTCGCTCCCACCTGGTGACTGCCGGTTCCAGTAACTTGGGGATTAGCTGGAAACTCTTTCAAAAACCTGTCAACAGCTCTTTTCTACAATTGTCACCGTTATTCGAATAAATGAGCTCTGAGGTGTCAAACACACCCACCCCCCCCCGCCCCCCCCTTCTACTTCCTTGTAAAAGAAAGAAAAAAACTTGTTTACAGTTCTCCTCCTCTTCCTCGTCGTCTTCGTCGTCCTCATCATCCTCGAGGTTTATGATGAGCGGCGGGTGAATTGGCAGTCGAGTCTTGTGTTGGTTTCTGTGGGGTTGCTGATGAGGGCCTGGATGGTGGGCAGCCTGTTGCAGTGGGGCATCTGCAGAAGAGAACGTGGTGTTTGTTTGTTTTGTTAGGAGGGAACTAGAATGTCAGATGAGGGTTGAGAGCAGCAGGTACAGTTCTGCAGTCCTTCTGACACTGAAGGCCTCTTTACACAGAGAGGTTGTGCCTTGCCTTGTCCTTGCTGCGATAGCAGATCTTAGCTGACTGATTTGCCAGGGTGCATTTCTTGACCTTACTCTAGGTTCTGGCAGCACTGGAAGGACATTTTTGCGTATGTCCTTAGTCGAGCGAACAAATGGTTGGTAAGATCTTTCTACTCACTGTTAGTAGGTGGCAAAAAAAGTCCGTTGATGTATCGGGGTTTGCTGTGATGGAAGGCACAGCTGATCCTCAGGCAGCCTCGGGGTTGTTTTTCCCAGAAACAGGAGATGTTGTGGTACTTTTGCTGCAGGAGAAAGGAGTTTTCAGGTGTTGTAAATGGCACAATAAAAATGGCCTAAATGGTTTAGTAGGTGGTGTGCTGAGCTTCATCCCAGCTGAGAGCTGAAAATGCCAGGTTGAGGGTAAATTCTGAATGAGTTTCTGTGTGGTTTTTTGAAGGAAAGCAAAGTCCCGCTTGAAGATCCTTGTGTACTTGAAGGTAAGTTTCACTTGGGTGCAGGCATGAACAGCTGGGTCTAGGAGCAGCATCTCCCCAACCCGCCGCTTTTGGACTGTAGGCAGCACAAGCGGGCCATGCCCTGAGACAGGCTGGGGTCTGGGGCCAAAGCCCATCTCCCAGGCGTGAACGCCTCAATCCCCGAGGCCGAAGCGGACGCAATAACCAAGAGCCCTACACCCACCCTTGGGTTTTTACTCGGTGCAATAGAATAGTATTTCTTTGGCGGACGGACCCGTTTGGAAGGTCTTTCTCTGAAGTAAGTGACTTTACGGGGATCCAGGCAGTTGCTGTGAGCAGAACCTCTCAACATGCCAGTTTTTCTCAGAATCAGCGTCATGTCAATTCGCTAAGAAAGCGCTGGGTGATCTCTATGCACGATTTTTAACTTTTACGTCTTCCTTGAGTATCTGAACCCAGCTCACAGGAGAAATTGTCTGTAGTTTAGATGATGTTAGCTCTTTGCACTTGCAAAAATCAGCAGTTTGATGGACAGGTGCTGCCATGACCCAGAGAGAGGGGTCATAGCAACTTCAGACTGGAGACAGTAAGGCTCCCTTTCAGCACGGTCTGTCCAGAGAATCCAGGTTACAAGGCCCTGTAAAATCTACAGCATTTACCTGTGCGTAGGGGGGATGAAAGCGGAAGTAGGGGTCATTCCCAAGTGTGCCCATTTTCCCCGCTGAGGCTGCTTCTGGTCTGTGCTCCTAACGGCAGGCGATCTTATCCTGTGAAAGCAGTAGCTCCTCTCAAAAACTGCACCTCTGGAAGCTGATGTCTGCTTCTTTCTTGAAACAGAAACTCCAGCCAGCAGTGAAAGGGGCTTGAAGGGAGGAGGTGGTACCTTCTGCAGGCTTGTGGAACCAGCGAAGGCAGTTGCTAGGGGCTTTAGAATGTTACCCTCCAGCGGTTGCCAAGGGCACCTCCAGCGCGTGCCGTCAACAGCATGGCGCTCTGTAACCTGTCCAGCTGGAACCCCTTCCTTTTTCTCCCTTGCTCCCCAATAAAGTCGGGAAAACCGGAGCCTGTCAGAGGGTCTCCCGTTCTGGTGCTTCTTTACCGTCAAAGGGAAGAAACCCATTTGGCGGGGCTTAAATAGTGCCCCACTTCTTGCTGTAGGAACTCACAGTGTCTTGGAAACAAATCTTTGATACCACCGAGGCAAACGGTCTTCTCTGACTCTTTCTTTAACCCAAATCCTTTTACCCCGTGTTTCTCGTACTCTCCCTCCCTCTTTGGATTGAGAAAGTTGCTGTTCCCTGTCAGTGCGCGGTTAGCTGTTAGCTGCTTCCCCTGCTGGGGTGCAGAGCTGCTTCTTGCTTCTGCGATGTCCACTGGCAGGGCTAAAGCAGAAAGAAGAGCGTGCACCTGTGTCCCTAATGAAGACCTGTGGTCCCGTTCAGGGGCTAGGCTGCCCCTGCACAAAAAGTAGCGAGGGGGGGGGGGGGAAATGGAGTTTTAGCGTTGGAACACGGTGAGGCATCCTGTTCTCCTCAGGACGTGGGGTCCCATTTACCCCACTGCCTGCCATCAGTGACTGGGAGATGAACGCTTGAGAGCACTGTTAGGGCGAAACCTGGGAACTTAGGAGTAAGAAGTCAAAGCAAGGGCAGAAAGGGAAAGGCTCCACAGCCTCCAAAGAGAGGTGAAAGAGTAATACGCTAGAGATGGAGCCCAAGAGAAGGGAGGGAGATCAAAGGCAGAATTCAAGACAGAGCCTAGTGGTTCATAGCATAGGAGGAGAATTTGGGAAAGCAGGTGACGGCCACGAACGATGAACTGTCAGTGGGCAGCAGCATCCACGGGCAGGATGTGTTAACCCTGCCGAGAGCTTTCCACACAGGGGCTCTTTGTAGCTGGTCAGCTGTGCCTGAAGGAGGCACAGGAGAAGGTACGGTCAGGAAGAATTAACTGCGTGTGGTGTTTGCGGGACACGGTTTTGGTAGCGGAGGGGCTACAGGGGCGGCTTCTGTGAGAAGGGGCCTGAAGCTTCCCCCGCGTCCGGCAGAGGCAATGCCAGGCAGCTCCAAGATGGACCCGCTGCCGGCCAGGGCTGCGCCCATCAGCGCCGGTGGGAGCGCTTCTGGGATAAGATATTTGAGAAGGGGGGAAAACTGCTGGGCAGCAGCAGCCGGAGAGAGGAGCGAGAATCTGCGGGAGAAACAACTCTGCAGACGCCACGGTGGGTGTCTTTCCCTTGAGCTGGGCCTCTCGCGCAGGCCGATCCTGTGCTGGGCATGTCGGCACGCTAAGACGCTAGAAAATGATTTCCTTCGGGCTTTGGCTTGTTGGGGTGGCTTTTCGGGGGAGGGTGGTGGGTGCAATTGCCTCAGGAGGTGCTAGTTCTCCATGATCCCGGTTTGGAAAGGCACTGGGCTTGTATAAAGCGTCTTTTCGGATGCTGGTTTTCTGAGATGCCATTTAAAAGGCAAGGAGGACAGTGTAGCTCGTGCTACAGCCATTCAGATGCTGGGAGGAGCCCCAAGTTGTGCGGCAGCGAATGGGCCTGCGACTCTGGCCCAGCACCCCCTGCACCTCCCGTCGGTGGAAAAGTCACCCCGTTTTGGTCCTTTGAGCTCTTAGAGGATTTTCCCAAAGAAGCCATCTCGATTCCTCATTTCCACTGTGAGACAGAAGGGATGTTCACCTGAGAACTTGTTGCTGCACTCTTAGATAAGGGCTAGGCCGGGCCTTATCTAACTGGGCACAGCATCCCTCTGGGTCAGATTGTAAATTGCCTCAGGCAGACGACATAGAAGGTGTTGCCGCAAGGCGTCGGGTCCCACAGGTGGAAAGGGCGGTGTCTAGTTCGAGGGGAGGAAACATTTTTGAGACGCTTAGTGTCCTTGCTTTCAAAAAGGTGTTTCTCTCTGTTTTTTTGACATGTTCTAACTCTCGGCTAAAGCAGATACTCTATAGACGTTTCTATTCTTCTCTCAGTTAAGGAAAGCGAGACCTAACTGCACGCCTGTTTACAATCCCTATAGCCTCTCTAAATTTCACAGGATCCCAGAACCGTTCAGGTTGAAAAAACCCCTTGGGATCATCGAGTCCAACCCTCAGCCCCACTATGGTGCAAAGTTCTCCCCTGCACCATAGCCCCCGAGGTCTCATCCAAACGACCCTTCAACACCTCCAGGGATGGTGACTCCAGCCCTTCCCTGGGCAGCCTATTCCCCTGTCTGAGCTCTCTTTCTGGGAACCCTTTTCTCCGAATGTCCAGTGTAAACCTCCCTGTTGCAGTTGAAAGCCATTCCCTCTTGTTCTGTCGCTAATGACCTGTGAGAAGAGACCAGCACCAGGCTCTCTCCACTGTCCTTTCAGGGAGTTGTAGAGAGTGCTGAGGTCTGCCCTCAGCCTTCTCCTCCTCAGACTGAACCGTCCCCATTAGATTTCTAAAGAGAAGAAAAAGGACATCATGACCACCTGCGGTTTCTGCCAGATACTCTCTGTAAAGTAGGGTAGAGAGCTGTATGAGAGCTGTATTTCTGGGAGAAGGATAGAATCATTTCAGCTCGAAGGCACCCTGGAAGGGATCTGATCCATCCCCATGTTCTAAACAGTCACAGTGAGGAGAAAGCTCCAAGGAAGAAAAAGACTTGGACGTTCCCAGTGACAAGTGCCACCCGGATAAGTGCTGGATCCCAGAGCTACAGAAAGGAGTCTGAAGGGCTCTCCTCCCAAAGTGAGGATGTTCTAAGAACGACCAAAGGTCCGGTAAACGCCAAAAGGGGAAAGGCCTGCGACAAAGCTAGACATCACATCTAGGTGACAGCTGGGTGTGAGGTTGGTTTCTTCAGAAGGCAACATTAAAGTAGCCTTCTTCTCAGCCTTCCTCTCGCTCTGATCTTGGTCTTTCCCCCATCTTTGCTCCTTTAGTTCAAAATGTGTGTCAAACCTCTTTCAGCTCATTCGGGGAGTTTGGTTGTGAAGCTCGTTTGGTTCGTAACACGGTTCTGCTGCCCTGCTCAAAGGTCAGAATCTCAGGAGGAAGCTCAGACTGAGCCCCCAGACGTCTGGCAGACAGCTAAAGCGTCTAGAAATCTGGCTTTGGCACCAAACCAGCTACTTTCTAGAATGCATCGTTATTGCTGCTTACATGAAAAGCTCTCTGAAACTGCTAAGTGAAGCCAACATATTTATTCATACAAGGAATTCTGCGTTATTAAAACAGAGTCTGTAAAAATAATTTCCTCTCTCCGATTTTCCTGACTGATTTAAATGTAGTCCATTTACTGAAGGCTGTTGGGAAGTTTTGAACGTTCTAGGGTAGACATGATTTTTCGGACTTGGTAAGATAATCTTCTTTGGGTTTTCCGGTTGCCGATTCTCCTGTTCTTGTAAACTGCAGCCCTCGCTTCTTGGCTTTCCCGCGTGGAGGCTGGCGGTCTCCTTTCCTATGGACCTGGACGTCTTGGTGGCTCTGCGGTCAAAAGAGAGAGACAGAACGTTATGTGTGCGTCATTTCCTAGAAGGAAACAACATGCTCTCTCTCTCGGAAACCTTTTCAGAAGTACACTTTGAACGCTTGTAAAAGCAAGGGGGGAAAAAAAAAATGTCATCCTAATCTAATTGACCCTCGTTTCCAAAGGTTCCATTCAAGTCTTTTTCCTCTAAAACCTTCCCAAGCAGCTGCTTGAGCAGCAGGTGGTGGTTGCACAAAGCAAGCAGAAATGGTGGCAAGGCTGGTGAGGGATTCCCGAAGGTGGGTTGAGGTGCTTTGCATCCCTGTGGTGCCTCAGCAGGATTTGCATCTCCGACCGGAGTCAGAATGGCCTAATGCTGCGTGTGGAAGTGCCCTGGGTCAGCTCGGGGCAGCACTGACAGCGGGGCCGCCTGGGGGGTGTCTGAAACAGAGGCGGGCAGGGGCCTGGTGCTTTCACTGGAAAGAGGGAATTGTATCAAGCAGTTACCTGAAGGGTGGTTTTCAAGGGAGAGCTCGTTTTTCCCTCTGGATTTCTTTTGCTCCCAGGGGTTGAGGTAGAGGCTCCTGATGTGGATCTGTCTGTAGAAAACACATAGACATTGTTTCTTAATGACAGCTGCAATGGCAGGAAAGGCTCTCTGAGCCTGAGAGGTGAATTCAGTGTGAGGTTAGCTGAAGGACCAAGGAGGGAGTGCATGGGGTGGATCCCACACCACCTCTGAAATAGCAGCTAGTATTCAATCCAGACTCCCTCTGTGGTCGTTTAAAGATCATCTGTAAACTGGTGGCGTTCCCAGGGGGCTCACGGGACCTTCGCAGTGAGGCGATCCCGCCGTGGGGGACATCCTTGACTCGAACAAAGGGGATGTTCCTGTGTTGAAAGTCTGCCCCAAGGCATCAGTTGCTTTTAGAGGAAAGGAGTGCCTAAGCCGGCCTCCTGTTTTATCCCTGCTTGTGAAGAAAGCACCAGGCACAAGGCAGCTTTGTGGTTTTGTGCCGGGCGGTTGGTTTTGCACCCGAGTACGCTGCCTAAGGACTACCCCTGTTCTGTCAAACGGGCTTAAAAATGAATCTTATTAATACTCGGGTGTTGCGTTAATTTGCAAAAATGTATGCTACCTTTAAATTGATAGCAGGAGTTTGCTGAAGAGATCAAAGAGGCTGTAAAAAGTGGGGATCAGTATATTTGTGCCCCGTGGCCCATTTCCTGCATCTGTCGCCGTTTGTGGGGCAGAGGACTGCTTTCTGCTCGGAAGGTGCTAAATTAGTGTTGGTGACTATTGTGTCTGACCAGTTGTAAAGCTTTCTAAAGCTTCACGTTTCTGTCTGTGGATCCTGAGGCAATCAGTCTGTTGGTGAAAATGATGCTGGATCAGATTGACCCCTGCCCATATTCAGGCGTAAATAAGTGAGTTTTCAGCTGCAGGGACCGATGGAAAGCAGCACAATCCAGACAGGCACGTTTGAGGCATTTTAAGAGATCAATGTAAGCAGGAGCCCACCTGTAACTTCCGTGAACTTTGGCGCTGGCTTGGCAGGGAAGGCACAGGAGACGATGTACGCCGAAATTGGTGGTCCTGCAGAGTCGAAAGAAGACTTTCTTCTCGGTTCTGTACAGACATAAAGATGAGAAGAATCAGTTTGATCGCCCTCCCTTTGACCCCTTTGCTGGTAACTTGGTTTTGCTCTGGGGTTTGAAGTATGAATTCCTCAAAGGGAAAAAGCAAACAGAACTGTTGCACTGTTCTTCAAGAGCTGACATCCTGGCTGGAAAACAAGATGAAAAACTTGTTCTTTCTGGGTAGCCCAGTCCAAATGCATTCAGTTATTTTATTTACCCCCTGATGCTCAGCAGTGAGAATGGCAGTGCCGTTCCCTGTGCTTACCCACAAGCAGCTAAACCCTTCTTTCTCTTGCCTTTCCGGGTGATGGCAATACAATTCCCACCACGCTGAGTAACGCCAAAAGAGAAGGAGAGCCTTCAGGAAACGCAGTAGCAATTGTGAATATTGCCAGCACAGACGGCAGAGCCTTTGAAAATGGAGGTAATCTCCTTTAGCACTGGCTCCCACCTCTGGGAGCTTGTGATTAGTTTAGTGCAATTGCCTTGAAGCTCTCATTTTGTCTGCTTCTTGGTCTTTGGTTAGTTCTTCGGATCCCGCCGAGTGTAACTCGAGCACCTGGTGTGTGACTGCCGTGCTCTCTGATGAAACACCATCATGCCCAGGTTAAAGAAGACCACAGCTCCAAAGGAAGGCACCGGCCTCAGCCACCTGTTGGTTCTTTGGCTTCTCGCTTTTCAGGAATGCTATTTACGGATCCTACCCGAGGGAAGATGTGGCCTATTAAAAGGTGCGTGTGTCATCCTTGTACCTAAAACCTCAAGAGAACTCACTTGAAGAAATGCTCTGGGGGAAGCACCTCTCTCCTTTCCTCTGACTGCATCTCATTAGAAATATAAAATTAGAAGATTTTGTCCCTGAAATTGACGGTAATGTGATTTCCCAGCCTCCCCCCCCCCCCCCCCTCCCTCCAGTTGAAAGTAGCAGGTGATATTTCTGTGCAGCAGTTTCTGATGACTGATGTACTGGTGAGTCCGGTGTGTTTTTATAGTCTGAACATAATGCTCTCTCCTCTAATGGAATTATACTCTTGCTTATCCCGTAAAAGATCTAACACAGAATTTTGTTTTTTTTCCAGTCACGCCACTTGCTCAGGAATGAAGGAGAAACAAACTAGAGGAGGTAAATATTTCTGAGTTGGTATTTCTTTGTCCTGCCTTCTGTTGGGTAAAGCCTAGCATTCCAACCAAAATGGAACTGGTTTCTTACTCTCTGTTAGAAGGCACTTGAAGGGGGGATTTATTTAATCTGAGTTGAGTTGGAGAAAAGCTTGATGTGTGGCTGCATTTCGTCATCTAGAGACCCAAGCCAGCGAGCAGAGAGCACAGAGCACCTCTGGGAAAGGGACTGGTCTGCCCTTTCTTTGGCACTGTCTGACGATGCAATAAAGAGCCCCGTAAGAGTGCCTGCACGGCCTGATGGGGAATGGAAACTACGTTCCTACCTTAGGACGGCTAAAACTAGGCCACACAAATCTCGATCCTTGTATCTCGGGAAAGTACACATAGGATTAATAGCCCATTTCTACCTTTTCCACCTACACTCGATACAGTGACAGGAGAGAAAGAGAGAGAGATGGGGGGGGGCGGGTTGGGGGGTGTGTGGAAATTCCTGTCTTTTATCGACACGAAATCTAAAAAGTGGGGAGGAGGGGCAAACTCTGTGATAGTTTCTCCCTGTAACAGTAATTTAAAAAGTGGTAACCATTGTGCAAGAAGATGAAAAGTACTTGCCTTTCTGCAAGTCCGGGAGGGTAGCTTCCACGGGGGACAGCTCTTTTTCCCGAGGGGAAGACACGGTTGTTGTTGAGGGGTGTTCACGAGGGGGCTGAATCCTGTAATACTCTCCTAGACACAGCCCAGGAGGGAAAAAAAAACCCAACAAAGTTCACTCTCTTGTCAGAACTGCTGTTTAGGCAAGAGTGACTAAGTTTGTATTTACCAGATTTATAGCATATTTCCTTTATTGCCCTTTCCTCTTCGATCTCTTCAGCAGTCTTGGGCACCTGGTCAGGAACATCTGTAGGAAATATTTTTCAAGGGTTACTAGACAGCTCTACAAAGACCTTTGGCAATTCTTCATAACCAGCCACCATAAGGAATTTCACTTTGGTCAGAGCCCTTCTTTTTTTCTGGCTGCAAGCTCTGCTTCTGGCCAGAAAGTGGATTCCTTGCTGTGAGGTATTTGCAAGCGCAGTGGACTTGCAGTCACGACACCTATTAAGAAGCAAACGTTGGTTGATGTAAACTGATGCCAAGCCATCTTCAATACTCATGATCCTTCTTTTCCCCCCCCCCCCAAAGGAAATGTTGTGATGAAACATGTCAGCAGGGAGCGCTTGTCAGAAACCCTCTGCGCAGAGTTCCTCTCGGGCAGTGTCTGCCAGCGGAGCTGGCGAAGGGAGTGCTCCTTGGCTGTCTCAGGTAAGGCTGCTAAGATGAGCAAAGCCCTGCTTCTTGTATTGTTGAGGTTCCTGTGGCTTCCTGGGGCTGGAAGCGAGTTAGGAAGCCTGAACAGGCAGCCCTGCCAGCCAGCCTGAAGGGCAGGGGAAAGTGACGAGCAGCTTGGGGCTGCCCGGGAAGGAAGGAGCACAGCGGTTTGCGGAGTGCGCACGTGAGAGGAGGTCGCGCTCCCGCTCTCCGGGAACGTGCAATTCGTTCCTTCCCTGTGAATCTGGCATCTCCGAGGGAGATACATCCAACAGTTGAACTACATTTTAAAAAACGAAAACCTGAATCTCTCTCTGTACGTATAAAAACACAGACACAGACATTCAGCTTCTGCGGAGAGTGTTGTATGGATTCTCTTTGCTGGATTTAAGGATAACTTTCTGCAATAACATGAGACTGCCTACAGAGTTGAGGAAAGCAGTTGAAGGGATTATTTAAGTGGAAGTCAGAGCACTGTCTTTGGTGAACAAACCTGTGACTTCAGCTCTATTTAATGGGAAAAAGAGGAATTATCCCGCTGTTGAACTATACAGCCAGGCATTGCCCAGGAGTTAGGGAATGTTGCCTCGCTCCCACCTGGTGACTGCCGGTTCCAGTAACTTGGGGATTAGCTGGAAACTCTTTCAAAAACCTGTCAACAGCTCTTTTCTACAATTGTCACCGTTATTCGAATAAATGAGCTCTGAGGTGTCAAACACACCCACCCCCCCCCGCCCCCCCCTTCTACTTCCTTGTAAAAGAAAGAAAAAAACTTGTTTACAGTTCTCCTCCTCTTCCTCGTCGTCTTCGTCGTCCTCATCATCCTCGAGGTTTATGATGAGCGGCGGGTGAATTGGCAGTCGAGTCTTGTGTTGGTTTCTGTGGGGTTGCTGATGAGGGCCTGGATGGTGGGCAGCCTGTTGCAGTGGGGCATCTGCAGAAGAGAACGTGGTGTTTGTTTGTTTTGTTAGGAGGGAACTAGAATGTCAGATGAGGGTTGAGAGCAGCAGGTACAGTTCTGCAGTCCTTCTGACACTGAAGGCCTCTTTACACAGAGAGGTTGTGCCTTGCCTTGTCCTTGCTGCGATAGCAGATCTTAGCTGACTGATTTGCCAGGGTGCATTTCTTGACCTTACTCTAGGTTCTGGCAGCACTGGAAGGACATTTTTGCGTATGTCCTTAGTCGAGCGAACAAATGGTTGGTAAGATCTTTCTACTCACTGTTAGTAGGTGGCAAAAAAAGTCCGTTGATGTATCGGGGTTTGCTGTGATGGAAGGCACAGCTGATCCTCAGGCAGCCTCGGGGTTGTTTTTCCCAGAAACAGGAGATGTTGTGGTACTTTTGCTGCAGGAGAAAGGAGTTTTCAGGTGTTGTAAATGGCACAATAAAAATGGCCTAAATGGTTTAGTAGGTGGTGTGCTGAGCTTCATCCCAGCTGAGAGCTGAAAATGCCAGGTTGAGGGTAAATTCTGAATGAGTTTCTGTGTGGTTTTTTGAAGGAAAGCAAAGTCCCGCTTGAAGATCCTTGTGTACTTGAAGGTAAGTTTCACTTGGGTGCAGGCATGAACAGCTGGGTCTAGGAGCAGCATCTCCCCAACCCGCCGCTTTTGGACTGTAGGCAGCACAAGCGGGCCATGCCCTGAGACAGGCTGGGGTCTGGGGCCAAAGCCCATCTCCCAGGCGTGAACGCCTCAATCCCCGAGGCTGAAGCGGACGCAATAACCAAGAGCCCTACACCCACCCTTGGGTTTTTACTCGGTGCAATAGAATAGTATTTCTTTGGCGGACGGACCCGTTTGGAAGGTCTTTCTCTGAAGTAAGTGACTTTACGGGGATCCAGGCAGTTGCTGTGAGCAGAAGCTCTCAACATGCCAGTTTTTCTCAGAGTCAGCGTCATGTCAATTCGCTAAGAAAGCGCTGGGTGATCTCTATGCACGATTTTTAACTTTTACGTCTTCCTTGAGTATCTGAACCCAGCTCACAGGAGAAATTGTCTGTAGTTTAGATGATGTTAGCTCTTTGCACTTGCAAAAATCAGCAGTTTGATGGACAGGTGCTGCCATGACCCAGAGAGAGGGGTCATAGCAACTTCAGACTGGAGACAGTAAGGCTCCCTTTCAGCACGGTCTGTCCAGAGAATCCAGGTTACAAGGCCCTGTAAAATCTACAGCATTTACCTGTGCGTAGGGGGGATGAAAGCGGAAGTAGGGGTCATTCCCAAGTGTGCCCATTTTCCCCGCTGAGGCTGCTTCTGGTCTGTGCTCCTAACGGCAGGCGATCTTATCCTGTGAAAGCAGTAGCTCCTCTCAAAAACTGCACCTCTGGAAGCTGATGTCTGCTTCTTTCTTGAAACAGAAACTCCAGCCAGCAGTGAAAGGGGCTTGAAGGGAGGAGGTGGTACCTTCTGCAGGCTTGTGGAACCAGCGAAGGCAGTTGCTAGGGGCTTTAGAATGTTACCCTCCAGCGGTTGCCAAGGGCACCTCCAGCGCGTGCCGTCAACAGCATGGCGCTCTGTAACCTGTCCAGCTGGAACCCCTTCCTTTTTCTCCCTTGCTCCCCAATAAAGTCGGGAAAACCGGAGCCTGTCAGAGGGTCTCCCGTTCTGGTGCTTCTTTACCGTCAAAGGGAAGAAACCCATTTGGCGGGGCTTAAATAGTGCCCCACTTCTTGCTGTAGGAACTCACAGTGTCTTGGAAACAAATCTTTGATACCACCGAGGCAAACGGTCTTCTCTGACTCTTTCTTTAACCCAAATCCTTTTACCCCGTGTTTCTCGTACTCTCCCTCCCTCTTTGGATTGAGAAAGTTGCTGTTCCCTGTCAGTGCGCGGTTAGCTGTTAGCTGCTTCCCCTGCTGGGGTGCAGAGCTGCTTCTTGCTTCTGCGATGTCCACTGGCAGGGCTAAAGCAGAAAGAAGAGCGTGCACCTGTGTCCCTAATGAAGACCTGTGGTCCCGTTCAGGGGCTAGGCTGCCCCTGCACAAAAAGTAGCGAGGGGGGGGGGGGGAAATGGAGTTTTAGCGTTGGAACACGGTGAGGCATCCTGTTCTCCTCAGGACGTGGGGTCCCATTTACCCCACTGCCTGCCATCAGTGACTGGGAGATGAACGCTTGAGAGCACTGTTAGGGCGAAACCTGGGAACTTAGGAGTAAGAAGTCAAAGCAAGGGCAGAAAGGGAAAGGCTCCACAGCCTCCAAAGAGAGGTGAAAGAGTAATACGCTAGAGATGGAGCCCAAGAGAAGGGAGGGAGATCAAAGGCAGAATTCAAGACAGAGCCTAGTGGTTCATAGCATAGGAGGAGAATTTGGGAAAGCAGGTGACGGCCACGAACGATGAACTGTCAGTGGGCAGCAGCATCCACGGGCAGGATGTGTTAACCCTGCCGAGAGCTTTCCACACAGGGGCTCTTTGTAGCTGGTCAGCTGTGCCTGAAGGAGGCACAGGAGAAGGTACGGTCAGGAAGAATTAACTGCGTGTGGTGTTTGCGGGACACGGTTTTGGTAGCGGAGGGGCTACAGGGGCGGCTTCTGTGAGAAGGGGCCTGAAGCTTCCCCCGCGTCCGGCAGAGGCAATGCCAGGCAGCTCCAAGATGGACCCGCTGCCGGCCAGGGCTGCGCCCATCAGCGCCGGTGGGAGCGCTTCTGGGATAAGATATTTGAGAAGGGGGGAAAACTGCTGGGCAGCAGCAGCCGGAGAGAGGAGCGAGAATCTGCGGGAGAAACAACTCTGCAGACGCCACGGTGGGTGTCTTTCCCTTGAGCTGGGCCTCTCGCGCAGGCCGATCCTGTGCTGGGCATGTCGGCACGCTAAGACGCTAGAAAATGATTTCCTTCGGGCTTTGGCTTGTTGGGGTGGCTTTTCGGGGGAGGGTGGTGGGTGCAATTGCCTCAGGAGGTGCTAGTTCTCCATGATCCCGGTTTGGAAAGGCACTGGGCTTGTATAAAGCGTCTTTTCGGATGCTGGTTTTCTGAGATGCCATTTAAAAGGCAAGGAGGACAGTGTAGCTCGTGCTACAGCCATTCAGATGCTGGGAGGAGCCCCAAGTTGTGCGGCAGCGAATGGGCCTGCGACTCTGGCCCAGCACCCCCTGCACCTCCCGTCGGTGGAAAAGTCACCCCGTTTTGGTCCTTTGAGCTCTTAGAGGATTTTCCCAAAGAAGCCATCTCGATTCCTCATTTCCACTGTGAGACAGAAGGGATGTTCACCTGAGAACTTGTTGCTGCACTCTTAGATAAGGGCTAGGCCGGGCCTTATCTAACTGGGCACAGCATCCCTCTGGGTCAGATTGTAAATTGCCTCAGGCAGACGACATAGAAGGTGTTGCCGCAAGGCGTCGGGTCCCACAGGTGGAAAGGGCGGTGTCTAGTTCGAGGGGAGGAAACATTTTTGAGACGCTTAGTGTCCTTGCTTTCAAAAAGGTGTTTCTCTCTGTTTTTTTGACATGTTCTAACTCTCGGCTAAAGCAGATACTCTATAGACGTTTCTATTCTTCTCTCAGTTAAGGAAAGCGAGACCTAACTGCACGCCTGTTTACAATCCCTATAGCCTCTCTAAATTTCACAGGATCCCAGAACCGTTCAGGTTGAAAAAACCCCTTGGGATCATCGAGTCCAACCCTCAGCCCCACTATGGTGCAAAGTTCTCCCCTGCACCATAGCCCCCGAGGTCTCATCCAAACGACCCTTCAACACCTCCAGGGATGGTGACTCCAGCCCTTCCCTGGGCAGCCTATTCCCCTGTCTGAGCTCTCTTTCTGGGAACCCTTTTCTCCGAATGTCCAGTGTAAACCTCCCTGTTGCAGTTGAAAGCCATTCCCTCTTGTTCTGTCGCTAATGACCTGTGAGAAGAGACCAGCACCAGGCTCTCTCCACTGTCCTTTCAGGGAGTTGTAGAGAGTGCTGAGGTCTGCCCTCAGCCTTCTCCTCCTCAGACTGAACCGTCCCCATTAGATTTCTAAAGAGAAGAAAAAGGACATCATGACCACCTGAGGTTTCTGCCAGATACTCTCTGTAAAGTAGGGTAGAGAGCTGTATGAGAGCTGTATTTCTGGGAGAAGGATAGAATCATTTCAGCTCGAAGGCACCCTGGAAGGGATCTGATCCATCCCCATGTTCTAAACAGTCACAGTGAGGAGAAAGCTCCAAGGAAGAAAAAGACTTGGACGTTCCCAGTGACAAGTGCCACCCGGATAAGTGCTGGATCCCAGAGCTACAGAAAGGAGTCTGAAGGGCTCTCCTCCCAAAGTGAGGATGTTCTAAGAACGACCAAAGGTCCGGTAAACGCCAAAAGGGGAAAGGCCTGCGACAAAGCTAGACATCACATCTAGGTGACAGCTGGGTGTGAGGTTGGTTTCTTCAGAAGGCAACATTAAAGTAGCCTTCTTCTCAGCCTTCCTCTCGCTCTGATCTTGGTCTTTCCCCCATCTTTGCTCCTTTAGTTCAAAATGTGTGTCAAACCTCTTTCAGCTCATTCGGGGAGTTTGGTTGTGAAGCTCGTTTGGTTCGTAACACGGTTCTGCTGCCCTGCTCAAAGGTCAGAATCTCAGGAGGAAGCTCAGACTGAGCCCCCAGACGTCTGGCAGACAGCTAAAGCGTCTAGAAATCTGGCTTTGGCACCAAACCAGCTACTTTCTAGAATGCATCGTTATTGCTGCTTACATGAAAAGCTCTCTGAAACTGCTAAGTGAAGCCAACATATTTATTCATACAAGGAATTCTGCGTTATTAAAACAGAGTCTGTAAAAATAATTTCCTCTCTCCGATTTTCCTGACTGATTTAAATGTAGTCCATTTACTGAAGGCTGTTGGGAAGTTTTGAACGTTCTAGGGTAGACATGATTTTTCGGACTTGGTAAGATAATCTTCTTTGGGTTTTCCGGTTGCCGATTCTCCTGTTCTTGTAAACTGCAGCCCTCGCTTCTTGGCTTTCCCGCGTGGAGGCTGGCGGTCTCCTTTCCTATGGACCTGGACGTCTTGGTGGCTCTGCGGTCAAAAGAGAGAGACAGAACGTTATGTGTGCGTCATTTCCTAGAAGGAAACAACATGCTCTCTCTCTTGGAAACCTTTTCAGAAGTACACTTTGAACGCTTGTAAAAGCAAGGGGGGAAAAAAAAAATGTCATCCTAATCTAATTGACCCTCGTTTCCAAAGGTTCCATTCAAGTCTTTTTCCTCTAAAACCTTCCCAAGCAGCTGCTTGAGCAGCAGGTGGTGGTTGCACAAAGCAAGCAGAAATGGTGGCAAGGCTGGTGAGGGATTCCCGAAGGTGGGTTGAGGTGCTTTGCATCCCTGTGGTGCCTCAGCAGGATTTGCATCTCCGACCGGAGTCAGAATGGCCTAATGCTGCGTGTGGAAGTGCCCTGGGTCAGCTCGGGGCAGCACTGACAGCGGGGCCGCCTGGGGGGTGTCTGAAACAGAGGCGGGCAGGGGCCTGGTGCTTTCACTGGAAAGAGGGAATTGTATCAAGCAGTTACCTGAAGGGTGGTTTTCAAGGGAGAGCTCGTTTTTCCCTCTGGATTTCTTTTGCTCCCAGGGGTTGAGGTAGAGGCTCCTGATGTGGATCTGTCTGTAGAAAACACATAGACATTGTTTCTTAATGACAGCTGCAATGGCAGGAAAGGCTCTCTGAGCCTGAGAGGTGAATTCAGTGTGAGGTTAGCTGAAGGACCAAGGAGGGAGTGCATGGGGTGGATCCCACACCACCTCTGAAATAGCAGCTAGTATTCAATCCAGACTCCCTCTGTGGTCGTTTAAAGATCATCTGTAAACTGGTGGCGTTCCCAGGGGGCTCACGGGACCTTCGCAGTGAGGCGATCCCGCCGTGGGGGACATCCTTGACTCGAACAAAGGGGATGTTCCTGTGTTGAAAGTCTGCCCCAAGGCATCAGTTGCTTTTAGAGGAAAGGAGTGCCTAAGCCGGCCTCCTGTTTTATCCCTGCTTGTGAAGAAAGCACCAGGCACAAGGCAGCTTTGTGGTTTTGTGCCGGGCGGTTGGTTTTGCACCCGAGTACGCTGCCTAAGGACTACCCCTGTTCTGTCAAACGGGCTTAAAAATGAATCTTATTAATACTCGGGTGTTGCGTTAATTTGCAAAAATGTATGCTACCTTTAAATTGATAGCAGGAGTTTGCTGAAGAGATCAAAGAGGCTGTAAAAAGTGGGGATCAGTATATTTGTGCCCCGTGGCCCATTTCCTGCATCTGTCGCCGTTTGTGGGGCAGAGGACTGCTTTCTGCTCGGAAGGTGCTAAATTAGTGTTGGTGACTATTGTGTCTGACCAGTTGTAAAGCTTTCTAAAGCTTCACGTTTCTGTCTGTGGATCCTGAGGCAATCAGTCTGTTGGTGAAAATGATGCTGGATCAGATTGACCCCTGCCCATATTCAGGCATAAATAAGTGAGTTTTCAGCTGCAGGGACCGATGGAAAGCAGCACAATCCAGACAGGCACGTTTGAGGCATTTTAAGAGATCAATGTAAGCAGGAGCCCACCTGTAACTTCCGTGAACTTTGGCGCTGGCTTGGCAGCGAAGGCACGGGAGACGATGTACGCCGATATTGGTGGTCCTGCAGAGTCGAAAGAAGACTTTCTTCTCGGTTCTGTACAGACATAAAGATGAGAAGAATCAGTTTGATCGCCCTCCCTTTGACCCCTTTGCTGGTAACTTGGTTTTGCTCTGGGGTTTGAAGTATGAATTCCTCAAAGGGAAAAAGCAAACAGAACTGTTGCACTGTTCTTCAAGAGCTGACATCCTGGCTGGAAAACAAGATGAAAAACTTGTTCTTTCTGGGTAGCCCAGTCCAAATGCATTCAGTTATTTTATTTACCCCCTGATGCTCAGCAGTGAGAATGGCAGTGCCGTTCCCTGTGCTTACCCACAAGCAGCTAAACCCTTCTTTCTCTTGCCTTTCCGGGTGATGGCAATACAATTCCCACCACGCTGAGTAACGCCAAAAGAGAAGGAGAGCCTTCAGGAAACGCAGTAGCAATTGAGAATATTGCCAGCACAGACGGCAGAGCCTTTGAAAATGGAGGTAATCTCCTTTAGCACTGGCTCCCACCTCTGGGAGCTCGTGATTAGTTTAGTGCAATTGCCTTGAAGCTCTCATTTTGTCTGCTTCTTGGTCTTTGGTTAGTTCTTCGGATCCCGCCGAGTGTAACTCGAGCACCTGGTGTGTGACTGCCGTGCTCTCTGATGAAACACCATCATGCCCAGGTTAAAGAAGACCACGGCTCCAAAGGAAGGCACCGGCCTCAGCCACCTGTTGGTTCTTTGGCTTCTCGCTTTTCAGGAATGCTATTTACGGATCCTACCCGAGGGAAGATGTGGCCTATTAAAAGGTGTGTGTGTCATCCTTGTACCTAAAACCTCAAGAGAACTCACTTGAAGAAATGCTCTGGGGGAAGCATCTCTCTCCTTTCCTCTGACTGCATCTCATTAGAAATATAAAATTAGAAGATTTTGTCCCTGAAATTGACGGTAATGTGATTTCCCGGCCTCCCCCCCCCCCCCCCCCCCCTCCAGTTGAAAGTAGCAGGTGATATTTCTGTGCAGCAGTTTCTGATGACTGATGTACTGGTGAGTCCGGTGTGTTTTTATAGTCTGAACATAATGCTCTCTCCTCTAATGGAATTATACTCTTGCTTATCCCGTAAAAGATCTAACACAGAATTTTGTTTTTTTTCCAGTCACGCCACTTGCTCAGGAATGAAGGAGAAACAAACTAGAGGAGGTAAATATTTCTGAGTTGGTATTTCTTTGTCCTGCCTTCTGTTGAGTAAAGCCTAGCATTCCAACCAAAATGGAACTGGTTTCTTACTCTCTGTTAGAAGGCACTTGAAGGGGGGATTTATTTAATCTGAGTTGAGTTGGAGAAAAGCTTGATGTGTGGCTGCATTTCGTCATCTAGAGACCCAAGCCAGCGAGCAGAGAGCACAGAGCACCTCTGGGAAAGGGACTGGTCTGCCCTTTCTTTGGCACTGTCTGACGATGCAATAAAGAGCCCCGTAAGAGTGCCTGCACGGCCTGATATGGAATGGAAACTACGTTCCTACCTTAGGACGGCTAAAACTAGGCCACACAAATCTCGATCCTTGTATCTCGGGAAAGTACACATAGGATTAATAGCCCATTTCTACCTTTTCCACCTACACTCGATACAGTGACAGGAGAGAAAGAGAGAGAGATGGGGGGGGGCGGGGGGGTGTGTGTGGAAATTCCTGTCTTTTATCGACACGAAATCTAAAAAGTGGGGAGGAGGGGCAAACTCTGTGATAGTTTCTCCCTGTAACAGTAATTTAAAAAGTGGTAACCATTGTGCAAGAAGATGAAAAGTACTTGCCTTTCTGCAAGTCCGGGAGGGTAGCTTCCACGGGGGACAGCTCTTTTTCCCGAGGGGAAGACACGGTTGTTGTTGAGGGGTGTTCACGAGGGGGCTGAATCCTGTAATACTCTCCTAGACACAGCCCAGGAGGGAAAAAAAAACCCAACAAAGTTCACTCTCTTGTCAGAACTGCTGTTTAGGCAAGAGTGACTAAGTTTGTATTTACCAGATTTATAGCATATTTCCTTTATTGCCCTTTCCTCTTCCATCTCTTCAGCAGTCTTGGGCACCCGGTCAGGAACATCTGTAGGAAATATTTTTCAAGGGTTACTAGACAGCTCTACAAAGACCTTTGGCAATTCTTCATAACCAGCCACCATAAGGAATTTCACTTTGGTCAGAGCCCTTCTTTTTTTCTGGCTGCAAGCTCTGCTTCTGGCCAGAAAGTGGATTCCTTGCTGTGAGGTATTTGCAAGCGCAGTGGACTTGCAGTCACGACACCTATTAAGAAGCAAACGTTGGTTGATGTAAACTGATGCCAAGCCATCTTCAGTACTCATGATCCTTCTTTTCCCCCCCCCCCAAAGGAAATGTTGTGATGAAACATGTCAGCAGGGAGCGCTTGTCAGAAACCCTCTGCGCAGAGTTCCTCTCGGGCAGTGTCTGCCAGCGGAGCTGGCGAAGGGAGTGCTCCTTGGCTGTCTCAGGTAAGGCTGCTAAGATGAGAAGAGCCCTGCTTCTTGTATTGTTGAGGTTCCTGGGGCTGGAAGCGAGTTAGGAAGCCTGAACAGGCAGCCCTGCCAGCCAGCCTGAAGGGCAGGGGAAAGTGACGAGCAGCTTGGGGCTGCCCGGGAAGGAAGGAGCACAGCGGTTTGCGGAGTGCGCACGTGAGAGGAGGTCGCGCTCCCGCTCTCCGGGAACGTGCAATTCGTTCCTTCCCTGTGAATCGGGCATCTCCGAGGGAGATACATCCAACAGTTGAACTACATTTTAAAAAACGAAAACCTGAATCTCTCTCTGTACGTATAAAAACACAGACACAGACATTCAGCTTCTGCGGAGAGTGTTGTATGGATTCTCTTTGCTGGATTTAAGGATAACTTTCTGCAATAACATGAGACTGCCTACAGAGTTGAGGAAAGCAGTTGAAGGGATTATTTAAGTGGAAGTCAGAGCACTGTCTTTGGTGAACAAACCTGTGACTTCAGCTCTATTTAATGGGAAAAAGAGGAATTATCCCGCTGTTGAACTATACAGCCAGGCATTGCCCAGGAGTTAGGGAATGTTGCCTCGCTCCCACCTGGTGACTGCCGGTTCCAGTAACTTGGGGATTAGCTGGAAACTCTTTCAAAAACCTGTCAACAGCTCTTTTCTACAATTGTCACCGTTATTCGAATAAATGAGCTCTGAGGTGTCAAACACACCCACCCCCCCCCGCCCCCCCCTTCTACTTCCTTGTAAAAGAAAGAAAAAAACTTGTTTACAGTTCTCCTCCTCTTCCTCGTCGTCTTCGTCGTCCTCATCATCCTCGAGGTTTATGATGAGCGGCGGGTGAATTGGCAGTCGAGTCTTGTGTTGGTTTCTGTGGGGTTGCTGATGAGGGCCTGGATGGTGGGCAGCCTGTTGCAGTGGGGCATCTGCAGAAGAGAACGTGGTGTTTGTTTGTTTTGTTAGGAGGGAACTAGAATGTCAGATGAGGGTTGAGAGCAGCAGGTACAGTTCTGCAGTCCTTCTGACACTGAAGGCCTCTTTACACAGAGAGGTTGTGCCTTGCCTTGTCCTTGCTGCGATAGCAGATCTTAGCTGACTGATTTGCCAGGGTGCATTTCTTGACCTTACTCTAGGTTATGGCAGCACTGGAAGGACATTTTTGCGTATGTCCTTAGTCGAGCGAACAAATGGTTGGTAAGATCTTTCTACTCACTGTTAGTAGGTGGCAAAAAAAGTCCGTTGATGTATCGGGGTTTGCTGTGATGGAAGGCACAGCTGATCCTCAGGCAGCCTCGGGGTTGTTTTTCCCAGAAACAGGAGATGTTGTGGTACTTTTGCTGCAGGAGAAAAGAGTTTTCAGGTGTTGTAAATGGCACAATAAAAATGGCCTAAATGGTTTAGTAGGTGGTGTGCTGAGCTTCATCCCAGCTGAGAGCTGAAAATGCCAGGTTGAGGGTAAATTCTGAATGAGTTTCTGTGTGGTTTTTTGAAGGAAAGCAAAGTCCCGCTTGAAGATCCTTGTGTACTTGAAGGTAAGTTTCACTCGGGTGCAGGCATGAACAGCTGGGTCTAGGAGCAGCATCTCCCCAACCCGCCGCTTTTGGACTGTAGGCAGCACAAGCGGGCCATGCCCTGAGACAGGCTGGGGTCTGGGGCCAAAGCCCATCTCCCAGGCGTGAACGCCTCAATCCCCGAGGCTGAAGCGGACGCAATAACCAAGAGCCCTACACCCACCCTTGGGTTTTTACTCGGTGCAATAGAATAGTATTTCTTTGGCGGACGGACCCGTTTGGAAGGTCTTTCTCTGAAGTAAGTGACTTTACGGGGATCCAGGCAGTTGCTGTGAGCAGAAGCTCTCAACATGCCAGTTTTTCTCAGAATCAGCGTCATGTCAATTCGCTAAGAAAGCGCTGGGTGATCTTTATGCACGATTTTTAACTTTTACGTCTTCCTTGAGTATCTGAACCCAGCTCACAGGAGAAATTGTCTGTAGTTTAGATGATGTTAGCTCTTTGCACTTGCAAAAATCAGCAGTTTGATGGACAGGTGCTGCCATGACCCAGAGAGAGGGGTCATAGCAACTTCAGACTGGAGACAGTAAGGCTCCCTTTCAGCACGGTCTGTCCAGAGAATCCAGGTTACAAGGCCCTGTAAAATCTACAGCATTTACCTGTGCGTAGGGGGGATGAAAGCGGAAGTAGGGGTCATTCCCAAGTGTGCCCATTTTCCCCGCTGAGGCTGCTTCTGGTCTGTGCTCCTAACGGCAGGCGATCTTATCCTGTGAAAGCAGTAGCTCCTCTCAAAAACTGCACCTCTGGAAGCTGATGTCTGCTTCTTTCTTGAAACAGAAACTCCAGCCAGCAGTGAAAGGGGCTTGAAGGGAGGAGGTGGTACCTTCTGCAGGCTTGTGGAACCAGCGAAGGCAGTTGCTAGGGGCTTTAGAATGTTACCCTCCAGCGGTTGCCAAGGGCACCTCCAGCGCGTGCCGTCAACAGCATGGCGCTCTGTAACCTGTCCAGCTGGAACCCCTTCCTTTTTCTCCCTTGCTCCCCAATAAAGTCGGGAAAACCGGAGCCTGTCAGAGGGTCTCCCGTTCTGGTGCTTCTTTACCGTCAAAGGGAACAAACCCATTTGGCGGGGCTTAAATAGTGCCCAGCTTCTTGCTGTAGGAACTCACAGTGTCTTGGAAACAAATCTTTGATACCACCGAGGCAAACGGTCTTCTCTGACTCTTTCTTTAACCCAAATCCTTTTACCCCGTGTTTCTCGTACTCTCCCTCCCTCTTTGGATTGAGAAAGTTGCTGTTCCCTGTCAGTGCGCGGTTAGCTGTTAGCTGCTTCCCCTGCTGGGGTGCAGAGCTGCTTCTTGCTTCTGCGATGTCCACTGGCAGGGCTAAAGCAGAAAGAAGAGCGTGCACCTGTGTCCCTAATGAAGACCTGTGGTCCCGTTCAGGGGCTAGGCTGCCCCTGCACAAAAAGTAGCGACGGGGGGGGGGGGAAATGGAGTTTTAGCGTTGGAACACGGTGAGGCATCCTGTTCTCCTCAGGACGTGGGGTCCCATTTACCCCACTGCCTGCCATCAGTGACTGGGAGATGAACGCTTGAGAGCACTGTTAGGGCGAAACCTGGGAACTTAGGAGTAAGAAGTCAAAGCAAGGGCAGAAAGGGAAAGGCTCCACAGCCTCCAAAGAGAGGTGAAAGAGTAATACGCTAGAGATGGAGCCCAAGAGAAGGGAGGGAGATCAAAGGCAGAATTCAAGACAGAGCCTAGTGGTTCATAGCATAGGAGGAGAATTTGGGAAAGCAGGTGACGGCCACGAACGATGAACTGTCAGTGGGCAGCAGCATCCACGGGCAGGATGTGTTAACCCTGCCGAGAGCTTTCCACACAGGGGCTCTTTGTAGCTGGTCAGCTGTGCCTGAAGGAGGCACAGGAGAAGGTACGGTCAGGAAGAATTAACTGCGTGTGGTGTTTGCGGGACACGGTTTTGGTAGCGGAGGGGCTACAGGGGCGGCTTCTGTGAGAAGGGGCCTGAAGCTTCCCCCGCGTCCGGCAGAGGCAATGCCAGGCAGCTCCAAGATGGACCCGCTGCCGGCCAGGGCTGCGCCCATCAGCGCCGGTGGGAGCGCTTCTGGGATAAGATATTTGAGAAGGGGGGAAAACTGCTGGGCAGCAGCAGCCGGAGAGAGGAGCGAGAATCTGCGGGAGAAACAACTCTGCAGACGCCACGGTGGGTGTCTTTCCCTTGAGCTGGGCCTCTCGCGCAGGCCGATCCTGTGCTGGGCATGTCGGCACGCTAAGACGCTAGAAAATGATTTCCTTCGGGCTTTGGCTTGTTGGGGTGGCTTTTCGGGGGAGGGTGGTGGGTGCAATTGCCTCAGGAGGTGCTAGTTCTCCATGATCCCGGTTTGGAAAGGCACTGGGCTTGTATAAAGCGTCTTTTCGGATGCTGGTTTTCTGAGATGCCATTTAAAAGGCAAGGAGGACAGTGTAGCTCGTGCTACAGCCATTCAGATGCTGGGAGGAGCCCCAAGTTGTGCGGCAGCGAATGGGCCTGCGACTCTGGCCCAGCACCCCCTGCACCTCCCGTCGGTGGAAAAGTCACCCCGTTTTGGTCCTTTGAGCTCTTAGAGGATTTTCCCAAAGAAGCCATCTCGATTCCTCATTTCCACTGTGAGACAGAAGGGATGTTCACCTGAGAACTTGTTGCTGCACTCTTAGATAAGGGCTAGGCCGGGCCTTATCTAACTGGGCACAGCATCCCTCTGGGTCAGATTGTAAATTGCCTCAGGCAGACGACATAGAAGGTGTTGCCGCAAGGCGTCGGGTCCCACAGGTGGAAAGGGCGGTGTCTAGTTCGAGGGGAGGAAACATTTTTGAGACGCTTAGTGTCCTTGCTTTCAAAAAGGTGTTTCTCTCTGTTTTTTTGACATGTTCTAACTCTCGGCTAAAGCAGATACTCTATAGACGTTTCTATTCTTCTCTCAGTTAAGGAAAGCGAGACCTAACTGCACGCCTGTTTACAATCCCTATAGCCTCTCTAAATTTCACAGGATCCCAGAACCGTTCAGGTTGAAAAAACCCCTTGGGATCATCGAGTCCAACCCTCAGCCCCACTATGGTGCAAAGTTCTCCCCTGCACCATAGCCCCCGAGGTCTCATCCAAACGACCCTTCAACACCTCCAGGGATGGTGACTCCAGCCCTTCCCTGGGCAGCCTATTCCCCTGTCTGAGCTCTCTTTCTGGGAACCCTTTTCTCCGAATGTCCAGTGTAAACCTCCCTGTTGCAGTTGAAAGCCATTCCCTCTTGTTCTGTCGCTAATGACCTGTGAGAAGAGACCAGCACCAGGCTCTCTCCACTGTCCTTTCAGGGAGTTGTAGAGAGTGCTGAGGTCTGCCCTCAGCCTTCTCCTCCTCAGACTGAACCGTCCCCATTAGATTTCTAAAGAGAAGAAAAAGGACATCATGACCACCTGAGGTTTCTGCCAGATACTCTCTGTAAAGTAGGGTAGAGAGCTGTATGAGAGCTGTATTTCTGGGAGAAGGATAGAATCATTTCAGCTCGAAGGCACCCTGGAAGGGATCTGATCCATCCCCATGTTCTAAACAGTCACAGTGAGGAGAAAGCTCCAAGGAAGACAAAGACTTGGACGTTCCCAGTGACAAGTGCCACCCGGATAAGTGCTGGATCCCAGAGCTACAGAAAGGAGTCTGAAGGGCTCTCCTCCCAAAGTGAGGATGTTCTAAGAACGACCAAAGGTCCGGTAAACGCCAAAAGGGGAAAGGCCTGCGACAAAGCTAGACATCACATCTAGGTGACAGCTGGGTGTGAGGTTGGTTTCTTCAGAAGGCAACATTAAAGTAGCCTTCTTCTCAGCCTTCCTCTCGCTCTGATCTTGGTCTTTCCCCCATCTTTGCTCCTTTAGTTCAAAATGTGTGTCAAACCTCTTTCAGCTCATTCGGGGAGTTTGGTTGTGAAGCTCGTTTGGTTCGTAACACGGTTCTGCTGCCCTGCTCAAAGGTCAGAATCTCAGGAGGAAGCTCAGACTGAGCCCCCAGACGTCTGGCAGACAGCTAAAGCGTCTAGAAATCTGGCTTTGGCACCAAACCAGCTACTTTCTAGAATGCATCGTTATTGCTGCTTACATGAAAAGCTCTCTGAAACTGCTAAGTGAAGCCAACATATTTATTCATACAAGGAATTCTGCGTTATTAAAACAGAGTCTGTAAAAATAATTTCCTCTCTCCGATTTTCCTGACTGATTTAAATGTAGTCCATTTACTGAAGGCTGTTGGGAAGTTTTAAATGTTCTAGGGTAGACATGATTTTTCGGACTTGGTAAGATAATCTTCTTTGGGTTTTCCGGTTGCCGATTCTCCTGTTCTTGTAAACTGCGGCCCTCGCTTCTTGGCTTTCCCGCGTGGAGGCTGGCGGTCTCCTTTCCTATGGACCTGGACGTCTTGGTGGCTCTGCGGTCAAAAGAGAGAGACAGAACGTTATGTGTGCGTCATTTCCTAGAAGGAAACAACATGCTCTCTCTCTCAGAAACCTTTTCAGAAGTACACTTTGAACGCTTGTAAAAGCAAGGGAGGAAAAAAAAAATGTCATCCTAATCTAATTGACCCTCGTTTCCAAAGGTTCCATTCAAGTCTTTTTCCTCTAAAACCTTCCCAAGCAGCTGCTTGAGCAGCAGGTGGTGGTTGCACAAAGCAAGCAGAAATGGTGGCAAGGCTGGTGAGGGATTCCCGAAGGTGGGTTGAGGTGCTTTGCATCCCTGTGGTGCCTCAGCAGGATTTGCATCTCCGACCGGAGTCAGAATGGCCTAATGCTGCGTGTGGAAGTGCCCTGGGTCAGCTCGGGGCAGCACTGACAGCGGGGCCGTCTGGGGGGTGTCTGAAACAGAGGCGGGCAGGGGCCTGGTGCTTTCACTGGAAAGAGGGAATTGCATCAAGCAGTTACCTGAAGGGTGGTTTTCAAGGGAGAGCTCGTTTTTCCCTCTGGATTTCTTTTGCTCCCAGGGGTTGAGGTAGAGGCTCCTGATGTGGATCTGTCTGTAGAAAACACATAGACATTGTTTCTTAATGACAGCTGCAATGGCAGGAAAGGCTCTCTGAGCCTGAGAGGTGAATTCAGTGTGAGGTTAGCTGAAGGACCAAGGAGGGAGTGCATGGGGTGGATCCCACACCACCTCTGAAATAGCAGCTAGTATTCAATCCAGACTCCCTCTGTGGTCGTTTAAAGATCATCTGTAAACTGGTGGCGTTCCCAGGGGGCTCACGGGACCTTCGCAGTGAGGCGATCCCGCCGTGGGGGACATCCTTGACTCGAACAAAGGGGATGTTCCTGTGTTGAAAGTCTGCCCCAAGGCATCAGTTGCTTTTAGAGGAAAGGAGTGCCTAAGCCGGCCTCCTGTTTTATCCCTGCTTGTGAAGAAAGCACCAGGCACAAGGCAGCTTTGTGGTTTTGTGCCGGGCGGTTGGTTTTGCACCCGAGTACGCTGCCTAAGGACTACCCCTGTTCTGTCAAACGGGCTTAAAAATGAATCTTATTAATACTCGGGTGTTGCGTTAATTTGCAAAAATGTATGCTACCTTTAAATTGATAGCAGGAGTTTGCTGAAGAGATCAAAGAGGCTGTAAAAAGTGGGGATCAGTATATTTGTGCCCCGTGGCCCATTTCCTGCATCTGTCGCCGTTTGTGGGGCAGAGGACTGCTTTCTGCTCGGAAGGTGCTAAATTAGTGTTGGTGACTATTGTGTCTGACCAGTTGTAAAGCTTTCTAAAGCTTCACGTTTCTGTCTGTGGATCCTGAGGCAATCAGTCTGTTGGTGAAAATGATGCTGGATCAGATTGACCCCTGCCCATATTCAGGCATAAATAAGTGAGTTTTCAGCTGCAGGGACCGATGGAAAGCAGCACAATCCAGACAGGCACGTTTGAGGCATTTTAAGAGATCAATGTAAGCAGGAGCCCACCTGTAACTTCCGTGAACTTTGGCGCTGGCTTGGCAGCGAAGGCACGGGAGACGATGTACGCCGATATTGGTGGTCCTGCAGAGTCGAAAGAAGACTTTCTTCTCGGTTCTGTACAGACATAAAGATGAGAAGAATCAGTTTGATCGCCCTCCCTTTGACCCCTTTGCTGGTAACTTGGTTTTGCTCTGGGGTTTGAAGTATGAATTCCTCAAAGGGAAAAAGCAAACAGAACTGTTGCACTGTTCTTCAAGAGCTGACATCCTGGCTGGAAAACAAGATGAAAAACTTGTTCTTTCTGGGTAGCCCAGTCCAAATGCATTCAGTTATTTTATTTACCCCCTGATGCTCAGCAGTGAGAATGGCAGTGCCGTTCCCTGTGCTTACCCACAAGCAGCTAAACCCTTCTTTCTCTTGCCTTTCCGGGTGATGGCAATACAATTCCCACCACGCTGAGTAACGCCAAAAGAGAAGGAGAGCCTTCAGGAAACGCAGTAGCAATTGAGAATATTGCCAGCACAGACGGCAGAGCCTTTGAAAATGGAGGTAATCTCCTTTAGCACTGGCTCCCACCTCTGGGAGCTCGTGATTAGTTTAGTGCAATTGCCTTGAAGCTCTCATTTTGTCTGCTTCTTGGTCTTTGGTTAGTTCTTCGGATCCCGCCGAGTGTAACTCGAGCACCTGGTGTGTGACTGCCGTGCTCTCTGATGAAACACCATCATGCCCAGGTTAAAGAAGACCACGGCTCCAAAGGAAGGCACCGGCCTCAGCCACCTGTTGGTTCTTTGGCTTCTCGCTTTTCAGGAATGCTATTTACGGATCCTACCCGAGGGAAGATGTGGCCTATTAAAAGGTGTGTGTGTCATCCTTGTACCTAAAACCTCAAGAGAACTCACTTGAAGAAATGCTCTGGGGGAAGCATCTCTCTCCTTTCCTCTGACTGCATCTCATTAGAAATATAAAATTAGAAGATTTTGTCCCTGAAATTGACGGTAATGTGATTTCCCGGCCTCCCCCCCCCCCCCCCCCCCCCTCCAGTTGAAAGTAGCAGGTGATATTTCTGTGCAGCAGTTTCTGATGACTGATGTACTGGTGAGTCCGGTGTGGTTTTATAGTCTGAACATAATGCTCTCTCCTCTAATGGAATTATACTCTTGCTTATCCCGTAAAAGATCTAACACAGAATTTTGTTTTTTTTCCAGTCACGCCACTTGCTCAGGAATGAAGGAGAAACAAACTAGAGGAGGTAAATATTTCTGAGTTGGTATTTCTTTGTCCTGCCTTCTGTTGAGTAAAGCCTAGCATTCCAACCAAAATGGAACTGGTTTCTTACTCTCTGTTAGAAGGCACTTGAAGGGGGGATTTATTTAATCTGAGTTGAGTTGGAGAAAAGCTTGATGTGTGGCTGCATTTCGTCATCTAGAGACCCAAGCCAGCGAGCAGAGAGCACAGAGCACCTCTGGGAAAGGGACTGGTCTGCCCTTTCTTTGGCACTGTCTGACGATGCAATAAAGAGCCCCGTAAGAGTGCCTGCACGGCCTGATGGGGAATGGAAACTACGTTCCTACCTTAGGACGGCTAAAACTAGGCCACACAAATCTCGATCCTTGTATCTCGGGAAAGTACACATAGGATTAATAGCCCATTTCTACCTTTTCCACCTACACTCGATACAGTGACAGGAGAGAAAGAGAGAGAGATGGGGGGGGGCGGGGGGGTGTGTGTGGAAATTCCTGTCTTTTATCGACACGAAATCTAAAAAGTGGGGAGGAGGGGCAAACTCTGTGATAGTTTCTCCCTGTAACAGTAATTTAAAAAGTGGTAACCATTGTGCAAGAAGATGAAAAGTACTTGCCTTTCTGCAAGTCCGGGAGGGTAGCTTCCACGGGGGACAGCTCTTTTTCCCGAGGGGAAGACACGGTTGTTGTTGAGGGGTGTTCACGAGGGGGCTGAATCCTGTAATACTCTCCTAGACACAGCCCAGGAGGGAAAAAAAAACCCAACAAAGTTCACTCTCTTGTCAGAACTGCTGTTTAGGCAAGAGTGACTAAGTTTGTATTTACCAGATTTATAGCATATTTCCTTTATTGCCCTTTCCTCTTCGATCTCTTCAGCAGTCTTGGGCACCCGGTCAGGAACATCTGTAGGAAATATTTTTCAAGGGTTACTAGACAGCTCTACAAAGACCTTTGGCAATTCTTCATAACCAGCCACCATAAGGAATTTCACTTTGGTCAGAGCCCTTCTTTTTTTCTGGCTGCAAGCTCTGCTTCTGGCCAGAAAGTGGATTCCTTGCTGTGAGGTATTTGCAAGCGCAGTGGACTTGCAGTCACGACACCTATTAAGAAGCAAACGTTGGTTGATGTAAACTGATGCCAAGCCATCTTCAGTACTCATGATCCTTCTTTTCCCCCCCCCCCCAAAGGAAATGTTGTGATGAAACATGTCAGCAGGGAGCGCTTGTCAGAAACCCTCTGCGCAGAGTTCCTCTCGGGCAGTGTCTGCCAGCGGAGCTGGCGAAGGGAGTGCTCCTTGGCTGTCTCAGGTAAGGCTGCTAAGATGAGAAGAGCCCTGCTTCTTGTATTGTTGAGGTTCCTGGGGCTGGAAGCGAGTTAGGAAGCCTGAACAGGCAGCCCTGCCAGCCAGCCTGAAGGGCAGGGGAAAGTGACGAGCAGCTTGGGGCTGCCCGGGAAGGAAGGAGCACAGCGGTTTGCGGAGTGCGCACGTGAGAGGAGGTCGCGCTCCCGCTCTCCGGGAACGTGCAATTCGTTCCTTCCCTGTGAATCTGGCATCTCCGAGGGAGATACATCCAACAGTTGAACTACATTTTAAAAAACGAAAACCTGAATCTCTCTCTGTACGTATAAAAACACAGACACAGACATTCAGCTTCTGCGGAGAGTGTTGTATGGATTCTCTTTGCTGGATTTAAGGATAACTTTCTGCAATAACATGAGACTGCCTACAGAGTTGAGGAAAGCAGTTGAAGGGATTATTTAAGTGGAAGTCAGAGCACTGTCTTTGGTGAACAAACCTGTGACTTCAGCTCTATTTAATGGGAAAAAGAGGAATTATCCCGCTGTTGAACTATACAGCCAGGCATTGCCCAGGAGTTAGGGAATGTTGCCTCGCTCCCACCTGGTGACTGCCGGTTCCAGTAACTTGGGGATTAGCTGGAAACTCTTTCAAAAACCTGTCAACAGCTCTTTTCTACAATTGTCACGGTTATTCGAATAAATGAGCTCTGAGGTGTCAAACACACCCACCCCCCCCTGCCCCCCCCTTCTACTTCCTTGTAAAAGAAAGAAAAAACTTGTTTACAGTTCTCCTCCTCTTCCTCGTCGTCTTCGTCGTCCTCATCATCCTCGAGGTTTATGATGAGCGGCGGGTGAATTGGCAGTCGAGTCTTGTGTTGGTTTCTGTGGGGTTGCTGATGAGGGCCTGGATGGTGGGCAGCCTGTTGCAGTGGGGCATCTGCAGAAGAGAACGTGGTGTTTGTTTGTTTTGTTAGGAGGGAACTAGAATGTCAGATGAGGGTTGAGAGCAGCAGGTACAGTTCTGCAATCCTTCTGACACTGAAGGCCTCTTTACACAGAGAGGTTGTGCCTTGCCTTGTCCTTGCTGCGATAGCAGATCTTAGCTGACTGATTTGCCAGGGTGCATTTCTTGACCTTACTCTAGGTTATGGCAGCACTGGAAGGACATTTTTGCGTATGTCCTTAGTCGAGCGAACAAATGGTTGGTAAGATCTTTCTACTCACTGTTAGTAGGTGGCAAAAAAAGTCCGTTGATGTATCGGGGTTTGCTGTGATGGAAGGCACAGCTGATCCTCAGGCAGCCTCGGGGTTGTTTTTCCCAGAAACAGGAGATGTTGTGGTACTTTTGCTGCAGGAGAAAGGAGTTTTCAGGTGTTGTAAATGGCACAATAAAAATGGCCTAAATGGTTTAGTAGGTGGTGTGCTGAGCTTCATCCCAGCTGAGAGCTGAAAATGCCAGGTTGAGGGTAAATTCTGAATGAGTTTCTGTGTGGTTTTTTGAAGGAAAGCAAAGTCCCGCTTGAAGATCCTTGTGTACTTGAAGGTAAGTTTCACTTGGGTGCAGGCATGAACAGCTGGGTCTAGGAGCAGCATCTCCCCAACCCGCCGCTTTTGGACTGTAGGCAGCACAAGCGGGCCATGCCCTGAGACAGGCTGGGGTCTGGGGCCAAAGCCCATCTCCCAGGCGTGAACGCCTCAATCCCCGAGGCCGAAGCGGACGCAATAACCAAGAGCCCTACACCCACCCTTGGGTTTTTACTCGGTGCAATAGAATAGTATTTCTTTGGCGGACGGACCCGTTTGGAAGGTCTTTCTCTGAAGTAAGTGACTTTACGGGGATCCAGGCAGTTGCTGTGAGCAGAACCTCTCAACATGCCAGTTTTTCTCAGAATCAGCGTCATGTCAATTCGCTAAGAAAGCGCTGGGTGATCTCTATGCACGATTTTTAACTTTTACGTCTTCCTTGAGTATCTGAACCCAGCTCACAGGAGAAATTGTCTGTAGTTTAGATGATGTTAGCTCTTTGCACTTGCAAAAATCAGCAGTTTGATGGACAGGTGCTGCCATGACCCAGAGAGAGGGGTCATAGCAACTTCAGACTGGAGACAGTAAGGCTCCCTTTCAGCACGGTCTGTCCAGAGAATCCAGGTTACAAGGCCCTGTAAAATCTACAGCATTTACCTGTGCGTAGGGGGGATGAAAGCGGAAGTAGGGGTCATTCCCAAGTGTGCCCATTTTCCCCGCTGAGGCTGCTTCTGGTCTGTGCTCCTAACGGCAGGCGATCTTATCCTGTGAAAGCAGTAGCTCCTCTCAAAAACTGCACCTCTGGAAGCTGATGTCTGCTTCTTTCTTGAAACAGAAACTCCAGCCAGCAGTGAAAGGGGCTTGAAGGGAGGAGGTGGTACCTTCTGCAGGCTTGTGGAACCAGCGAAGGCAGTTGCTAGGGGCTTTAGAATGTTACCCTCCAGCGGTTGCCAAGGGCACCTCCAGCGCGTGCCGTCAACAGCATGGCGCTCTGTAACCTGTCCAGCTGGAACCCCTTCCTTTTTCTCCCTTGCTCCCCAATAAAGTCGGGAAAACCGGAGCCTGTCAGAGGGTCTCCCGTTCTGGTGCTTCTTTACCGTCAAAGGGAAGAAACCCATTTGGCGGGGCTTAAATAGTGCCCCACTTCTTGCTGTAGGAACTCACAGTGTCTTGGAAACAAATCTTTGATACCACCGAGGCAAACGGTCTTCTCTGACTCTTTCTTTAACCCAAATCCTTTTACCCCGTGTTTCTCGTACTCTCCCTCCCTCTTTGGATTGAGAAAGTTGCTGTTCCCTGTCAGTGCGCGGTTAGCTGTTAGCTGCTTCCCCTGCTGGGGTGCAGAGCTGCTTCTTGCTTCTGCGATGTCCACTGGCAGGGCTAAAGCAGAAAGAAGAGCGTGCACCTGTGTCCCTAATGAAGACCTGTGGTCCCGTTCAGGGGCTAGGCTGCCCCTGCACAAAAAGTAGCGAGGGGGGGGGGGGGAAATGGAGTTTTAGCGTTGGAACACGGTGAGGCATCCTGTTCTCCTCAGGACGTGGGGTCCCATTTACCCCACTGCCTGCCATCAGTGACTGGGAGATGAACGCTTGAGAGCACTGTTAGGGCGAAACCTGGGAACTTAGGAGTAAGAAGTCAAAGCAAGGGCAGAAAGGGAAAGGCTCCACAGCCTCCAAAGAGAGGTGAAAGAGTAATACGCTAGAGATGGAGCCCAAGAGAAGGGAGGGAGATCAAAGGCAGAATTCAAGACAGAGCCTAGTGGTTCATAGCATAGGAGGAGAATTTGGGAAAGCAGGTGACGGCCACGAACGATGAACTGTCAGTGGGCAGCAGCATCCACGGGCAGGATGTGTTAACCCTGCCGAGAGCTTTCCACACAGGGGCTCTTTGTAGCTGGTCAGCTGTGCCTGAAGGAGGCACAGGAGAAGGTACGGTCAGGAAGAATTAACTGCGTGTGGTGTTTGCGGGACACGGTTTTGGTAGCGGAGGGGCTACAGGGGCGGCTTCTGTGAGAAGGGGCCTGAAGCTTCCCCCGCGTCCGGCAGAGGCAATGCCAGGCAGCTCCAAGATGGACCCGCTGCCGGCCAGGGCTGCGCCCATCAGCGCCGGTGGGAGCGCTTCTGGGATAAGATATTTGAGAAGGGGGGAAAACTGCTGGGCAGCAGCAGCCGGAGAGAGGAGCGAGAATCTGCGGGAGAAACAACTCTGCAGACGCCACGGTGGGTGTCTTTCCCTTGAGCTGGGCCTCTCGCGCAGGCCGATCCTGTGCTGGGCATGTCGGCACGCTAAGACGCTAGAAAATGATTTCCTTCGGGCTTTGGCTTGTTGGGGTGGCTTTTCGGGGGAGGGTGGTGGGTGCAATTGCCTCAGGAGGTGCTAGTTCTCCATGATCCCGGTTTGGAAAGGCACTGGGCTTGTATAAAGCGTCTTTTCGGATGCTGGTTTTCTGAGATGCCATTTAAAAGGCAAGGAGGACAGTGTAGCTCGTGCTACAGCCATTCAGATGCTGGGAGGAGCCCCAAGTTGTGCGGCAGCGAATGGGCCTGCGACTCTGGCCCAGCACCCCCTGCACCTCCCGTCGGTGGAAAAGTCACCCCGTTTTGGTCCTTTGAGCTCTTAGAGGATTTTCCCAAAGAAGCCATCTCGATTCCTCATTTCCACTGTGAGACAGAAGGGATGTTCACCTGAGAACTTGTTGCTGCACTCTTAGATAAGGGCTAGGCCGGGCCTTATCTAACTGGGCACAGCATCCCTCTGGGTCAGATTGTAAATTGCCTCAGGCAGACGACATAGAAGGTGTTGCCGCAAGGCGTCGGGTCCCACAGGTGGAAAGGGCGGTGTCTAGTTCGAGGGGAGGAAACATTTTTGAGACGCTTAGTGTCCTTGCTTTCAAAAAGGTGTTTCTCTCTGTTTTTTTGACATGTTCTAACTCTCGGCTAAAGCAGATACTCTATAGACGTTTCTATTCTTCTCTCAGTTAAGGAAAGCGAGACCTAACTGCACGCCTGTTTACAATCCCTATAGCCTCTCTAAATTTCACAGGATCCCAGAACCGTTCAGGTTGAAAAAACCCCTTGGGATCATCGAGTCCAACCCTCAGCCCCACTATGGTGCAAAGTTCTCCCCTGCACCATAGCCCCCGAGGTCTCATCCAAACGACCCTTCAACACCTCCAGGGATGGTGACTCCAGCCCTTCCCTGGGCAGCCTATTCCCCTGTCTGAGCTCTCTTTCTGGGAACCCTTTTCTCCGAATGTCCAGTGTAAACCTCCCTGTTGCAGTTGAAAGCCATTCCCTCTTGTTCTGTCGCTAATGACCTGTGAGAAGAGACCAGCACCAGGCTCTCTCCAGTGTCCTTTCAGGGAGTTGTAGAGAGTGCTGAGGTCTGCCCTCAGCCTTCTCCTCCTCAGACTGAACCGTCCCCATTAGATTTCTAAAGAGAAGAAAAAGGACATCATGACCACCTGAGGTTTCTGCCAGATACTCTCTGTAAAGTAGGGTAGAGAGCTGTATGAGAGCTGTATTTCTGGGAGAAGGATAGAATCATTTCAGCTCGAAGGCACCCTGGAAGGGATCTGATCCATCCCCATGTTCTAAACAGTCACAGTGAGGAGAAAGCTCCAAGGAAGAAAAAGACTTGGACGTTCCCAGTGACAAGTGCCACCCGGATAAGTGCTGGATCCCAGAGCTACAGAAAGGAGTCTGAAGGGCTCTCCTCCCAAAGTGAGGATGTTCTAAGAACGACCAAAGGTCCGGTAAACGCCAAAAGGGGAAAGGCCTGCGACAAAGCTAGACATCACATCTAGGTGACAGCTGGGTGTGAGGTTGGTTTCTTCAGAAGGCAACATTAAAGTAGCCTTCTTCTCAGCCTTCCTCTCGCTCTGATCTTGGTCTTTCCCCCATCTTTGCTCCTTTAGTTCAAAATGTGTGTCAAACCTCTTTCAGCTCATTCGGGGAGTTTGGTTGTGAAGCTCGTTTGGTTCGTAACACGGTTCTGCTGCCCTGCTCAAAGGTCAGAATCTCAGGAGGAAGCTCAGACTGAGCCCCCAGACGTCTGGCAGACAGCTAAAGCGTCTAGAAATCTGGCTTTGGCACCAAACCAGCTACTTTCTAGAATGCATCGTTATTGCTGCTTACATGAAAAGCTCTCTGAAACTGCTAAGTGAAGCCAACATATTTATTCATACAAGGAATTCTGCGTTATTAAAACAGAGTCTGTAAAAATAATTTCCTCTCTCCGATTTTCCTGACTGATTTAAATGTAGTCCATTTACTGAAGGCTGTTGGGAAGTTTTGAACGTTCTAGGGTAGACATGATTTTTCGGACTTGGTAAGATAATCTTCTTTGGGTTTTCCGGTTGCCGATTCTCCTGTTCTTGTAAACTGCAGCCCTCGCTTCTTGGCTTTCCCGCGTGGAGGCTGGCGGTCTCCTTTCCTATGGACCTGGACGTCTTGGTGGCTCTGCGGTCAAAAGAGAGAGACAGAACGTTATGTGTGCGTCATTTCCTAGAAGGAAACAACATGCTCTCTCTCTCGGAAACCTTTTCAGAAGTACACTTTGAACGCTTGTAAAAGCAAGGGGGGAAAAAAAAAATGTCATCCTAATCTAATTGACCCTCGTTTCCAAAGGTTCCATTCAAGTCTTTTTCCTCTAAAACCTTCCCAAGCAGCTGCTTGAGCAGCAGGTGGTGGTTGCACAAAGCAAGCAGAAATGGTGGCAAGGCTGGTGAGGGATTCCCGAAGGTGGGTTGAGGTGCTTTGCATCCCTGTGGTGCCTCAGCAGGATTTGCATCTCCGACCGGAGTCAGAATGGCCTAATGCTGCGTGTGGAAGTGCCCTGGGTCAGCTCGGGGCAGCACTGACAGCGGGGCCGCCTGGGGGGTGTCTGAAACAGAGGCGGGCAGGGGCCTGGTGCTTTCACTGGAAAGAGGGAATTGTATCAAGCAGTTACCTGAAGGGTGGTTTTCAAGGGAGAGCTCGTTTTTCCCTCTGGATTTCTTTTGCTCCCAGGGGTTGAGGTAGAGGCTCCTGATGTGGATCTGTCTGTAGAAAACACATAGACATTGTTTCTTAATGACAGCTGCAATGGCAGGAAAGGCTCTCTGAGCCTGAGAGGTGAATTCAGTGTGAGGTTAGCTGAAGGACCAAGGAGGGAGTGCATGGGGTGGATCCCACACCACCTCTGAAATAGCAGCTAGTATTCAATCCAGACTCCCTCTGTGGTCGTTTAAAGATCATCTGTAAACTGGTGGCGTTCCCAGGGGGCTCACGGGACCTTCGCAGTGAGGCGATCCCGCCGTGGGGGACATCCTTGACTCGAACAAAGGGGATGTTCCTGTGTTGAAAGTCTGCCCCAAGGCATCAGTTGCTTTTAGAGGAAAGGAGTGCCTAAGCCGGCCTCCTGTTTTATCCCTGCTTGTGAAGAAAGCACCAGGCACAAGGCAGCTTTGTGGTTTTGTGCCGGGCGGTTGGTTTTGCACCCGAGTACGCTGCCTAAGGACTACCCCTGTTCTGTCAAACGGGCTTAAAAATGAATCTTATTAATACTCGGGTGTTGCGTTAATTTGCAAAAATGTATGCTACCTTTAAATTGATAGCAGGAGTTTGCTGAAGAGATCAAAGAGGCTGTAAAAAGTGGGGATCAGTATATTTGTGCCCCGTGGCCCATTTCCTGCATCTGTCGCCGTTTGTGGGGCAGAGGACTGCTTTCTGCTCGGAAGGTGCTAAATTAGTGTTGGTGACTATTGTGTCTGACCAGTTGTAAAGCTTTCTAAAGCTTCACGTTTCTGTCTGTGGATCCTGAGGCAATCAGTCTGTTGGTGAAAATGATGCTGGATCAGATTGACCCCTGCCCATATTCAGGCATAAATAAGTGAGTTTTCAGCTGCAGGGACCGATGGAAAGCAGCACAATCCAGACAGGCACGTTTGAGGCATTTTAAGAGATCAATGTAAGCAGGAGCCCACCTGTAACTTCCGTGAACTTTGGCGCTGGCTTGGCAGCGAAGGCACGGGAGACGATGTACGCCGATATTGGTGGTCCTGCAGAGTCGAAAGAAGACTTTCTTCTCGGTTCTGTACAGACATAAAGATGAGAAGAATCAGTTTGATCGCCCTCCCTTTGACCCCTTTGCTGGTAACTTGGTTTTGCTCTGGGGTTTGAAGTATGAATTCCTCAAAGGGAAAAAGCAAACAGAACTGTTGCACTGTTCTTCAAGAGCTGACATCCTGGCTGGAAAACAAGATGAAAAACTTGTTCTTTCTGGGTAGCCCAGTCCAAATGCATTCAGTTATTTTATTTACCCCCTGATGCTCAGCAGTGAGAATGGCAGTGCCGTTCCCTGTGCTTACCCACAAGCAGCTAAACCCTTCTTTCTCTTGCCTTTGCGGGTGATGGCAATACAATTCCCACCACGCTGAGTAACGCCAAAAGAGAAGGAGAGCCTTCAGGAAACGCAGTAGCAATTGAGAATATTGCCAGCACAGACGGCAGAGCCTTTGAAAATGGAGGTAATCTCCTTTAGCACTGGCTCCCACCTCTGGGAGCTCGTGATTAGTTTAGTGCAATTGCCTTGAAGCTCTCATTTTGTCTGCTTCTTGGTCTTTGGTTAGTTCTTCGGATCCCGCCGAGTGTAACTCGAGCACCTGGTGTGTGACTGCCGTGCTCTCTGATGAAACACCATCATGCCCAGGTTAAAGAAGACCACGGCTCCAAAGGAAGGCACCGGCCTCAGCCACCTGTTGGTTCTTTGGCTTCTCGCTTTTCAGGAATGCTATTTACGGATCCTACCCGAGGGAAGATGTGGCCTATTAAAAGGTGTGTGTGTCATCCTTGTACCTAAAACCTCAAGAGAACTCACTTGAAGAAATGCTCTGGGGGAAGCATCTCTCTCCTTTCCTCTGACTGCATCTCATTAGAAATATAAAATTAGAAGATTTTGTCCCTGAAATTGACGGTAATGTGATTTCCCGGCCTCCCCCCCCCCCCCCCCCCCCCCTCCAGTTGAAAGTAGCAGGTGATATTTCTGTGCAGCAGTTTCTGATGACTGATGTACTGGTGAGTCCGGTGTGTTTTTATAGTCTGAACATAATGCTCTCTCCTCTAATGGAATTATACTCTTGCTTATCCCGTAAAAGATCTAACACAGAATTTTGTTTTTTTTCCAGTCACGCCACTTGCTCAGGAATGAAGGAGAAACAAACTAGAGGAGGTAAATATTTCTGAGTTGGTATTTCTTTGTCCTGCCTTCTGTTGAGTAAAGCCTAGCATTCCAACCAAAATGGAACTGGTTTCTTACTCTCTGTTAGAAGGCACTTGAAGGGGGGATTTATTTAATCTGAGTTGAGTTGGAGAAAAGCTTGATGTGTGGCTGCATTTCGTCATCTAGAGACCCAAGCCAGCGAGCAGAGAGCACAGAGCACCTCTGGGAAAGGGACTGGTCTGCCCTTTCTTTGGCACTGTCTGACGATGCAATAAAGAGCCCCGTAAGAGTGCCTGCACGGCCTGATGGGGAATGGAAACTACGTTCCTACCTTAGGACGGCTAAAACTAGGCCACACAAATCTCGATCCTTGTATCTCGGGAAAGTACACATAGGATTAATAGCCCATTTCTACCTTTTCCACCTACACTCGATACAGTGACAGGAGAGAAAGAGAGAGAGATGGGGGGGGGCGGGGGGGTGTGTGTGGAAATTCCTGTCTTTTATCGACACGAAATCTAAAAAGTGGGGAGGAGGGGCAAACTCTGTGATAGTTTCTCCCTGTAACAGTAATTTAAAAAGTGGTAACCATTGTGCAAGAAGATGAAAAGTACTTGCCTTTCTGCAAGTCCGGGAGGGTAGCTTCCACGGGGGACAGCTCTTTTTCCCGAGGGGAAGACACGGTTGTTGTTGAGGGGTGTTCACGAGGGGGCTGAATCCTGTAATACTCTCCTAGACACAGCCCAGGAGGGAAAAAAAAACCCAACAAAGTTCACTCTCTTGTCAGAACTGCTGTTTAGGCAAGAGTGACTAAGTTTGTATTTACCAGATTTATAGCATATTTCCTTTATTGCCCTTTCCTCTTCGATCTCTTCAGCAGTCTTGGGCACCCGGTCAGGAACATCTGTAGGAAATATTTTTCAAGGGTTACTAGACAGCTCTACAAAGACCTTTGGCAATTCTTCATAACCAGCCACCATAAGGAATTTCACTTTGGTCAGAGCCCTTCTTTTTTTCTGGCTGCAAGCTCTGCTTCTGGCCAGAAAGTGGATTCCTTGCTGTGAGGTATTTGCAAGCGCAGTGGACTTGCAGTCACGACACCTATTAAGAAGCAAACGTTGGTTGATGTAAACTGATGCCAAGCCATCTTCAGTACTCATGATCCTTCTTTTCCCCCCCCCCCCAAAGGAAATGTTGTGATGAAACATGTCAGCAGGGAGCGCTTGTCAGAAACCCTCTGCGCAGAGTTCCTCTCGGGCAGTGTCTGCCAGCGGAGCTGGCGAAGGGAGTGCTCCTTGGCTGTCTCAGGTAAGGCTGCTAAGATGAGAAGAGCCCTGCTTCTTGTATTGTTGAGGTTCCTGGGGCTGGAAGCGAGTTAGGAAGCCTGAACAGGCAGCCCTGCCAGCCAGCCTGAAGGGCAGGGGAAAGTGACGAGCAGCTTGGGGCTGCCCGGGAAGGAAGGAGCACAGCGGTTTGCGGAGTGCGCACGTGAGAGGAGGTCGCGCTCCCGCTCTCCGGGAACGTGCAATTCGTTCCTTCCCTGTGAATCTGGCATCTCCGAGGGAGATACATCCAACAGTTGAACTACATTTTAAAAAACGAAAACCTGAATCTCTCTCTGTACGTATAAAAACACAGACACAGACATTCAGCTTCTGCGGAGAGTGTTGTATGGATTCTCTTTGCTGGATTTAAGGATAACTTTCTGCAATAACATGAGACTGCCTACAGAGTTGAGGAAAGCAGTTGAAGGGATTATTTAAGTGGAAGTCAGAGCACTGTCTTTGGTGAACAAACCTGTGACTTCAGCTCTATTTAATGGGAAAAAGAGGAATTATCCCGCTGTTGAACTATACAGCCAGGCATTGCCCAGGAGTTAGGGAATGTTGCCTCGCTCCCACCTGGTGACTGCCGGTTCCAGTAACTTGGGGATTAGCTGGAAACTCTTTCAAAAACCTGTCAACAGCTCTTTTCTACAATTGTCACGGTTATTCGAATAAATGAGCTCTGAGGTGTCAAACACACCCACCCCCCCCTGCCCCCCCCTTCTACTTCTTTGTAAAAGAAAGAAAAAACTTGTTTACAGTTCTCCTCCTCTTCCTCGTCGTCTTCGTCGTCCTCATCATCCTCGAGGTTTATGATGAGCGGCGGGTGAATTGGCAGTCGAGTCTTGTGTTGGTTTCTGTGGGGTTGCTGATGAGGGCCTGGATGGTGGGCAGCCTGTTGCAGTGGGGCATCTGCAGAAGAGAACGTGGTGTTTGTTTGTTTTGTTAGGAGGGAACTAGAATGTCAGATGAGGGTTGAGAGCAGCAGGTACAGTTCTGCAATCCTTCTGACACTGAAGGCCTCTTTACACAGAGAGGTTGTGCCTTGCCTTGTCCTTGCTGCGATAGCAGATCTTAGCTGACTGATTTGCCAGGGTGCATTTCTTGACCTTACTCTAGGTTATGGCAGCACTGGAAGGACATTTTTGCGTATGTCCTTAGTCGAGCGAACAAATGGTTGGTAAGATCTTTCTACTCACTGTTAGTAGGTGGCAAAAAAAGTCCGTTGATGTATCGGGGTTTGCTGTGATGGAAGGCACAGCTGATCCTCAGGCAGCCTCGGGGTTGTTTTTCCCAGAAACAGGAGATGTTGTGGTACTTTTGCTGCAGGAGAAAAGAGTTTTCAGGTGTTGTAAATGGCACAATAAAAATGGCCTAAATGGTTTAGTAGGTGGTGTGCTGAGCTTCATCCCAGCTGAGAGCTGAAAATGCCAGGTTGAGGGTAAATTCTGAATGAGTTTCTGTGTGGTTTTTTGAAGGAAAGCAAAGTCCCGCTTGAAGATCCTTGTGTACTTGAAGGTAAGTTTCACTTGGGTGCAGGCATGAACAGCTGGGTCTAGGAGCAGCATCTCCCCAACCCGCCGCTTTTGGACTGTAGGCAGCACAAGCGGGCCATGCCCTGAGACAGGCTGGGGTCTGGGGCCAAAGCCCATCTCCCAGGCGTGAACGCCTCAATCCCCGAGGCTGAAGCGGACGCAATAACCAAGAGCCCTACACCCACCCTTGGGTTTTTACTCGGTGCAATAGAATAGTATTTCTTTGGCGGACGGACCCGTTTGGAAGGTCTTTCTATGAAGTAAGTGACTTTACGGGGATCCAGGCAGTTGCTGTGAGCAGAAGCTCTCAACATGCCAGTTTTTCTCAGAATCAGCGTCATGTCAATTCGCTAAGAAAGCGCTGGGTGATCTTTATGCACGATTTTTAACTTTTACGTCTTCCTTGAGTATCTGAACCCAGCTCACAGGAGAAATTGTCTGTAGTTTAGATGATGTTAGCTCTTTGCACTTGCAAAAATCAGCAGTTTGATGGACAGGTGCTGCCATGACCCAGAGAGAGGGGTCATAGCAACTTCAGACTGGAGACAGTAAGGCTCCCTTTCAGCACGGTCTGTCCAGAGAATCCAGGTTACAAGGCCCTGTAAAATCTACAGCATTTACCTGTGCGTAGGGGGGATGAAAGCGGAAGTAGGGGTCATTCCCAAGTGTGCCCATTTTCCCCGCTGAGGCTGCTTCTGGTCTGTGCTCCTAACGGCAGGCGATCTTATCCTGTGAAAGCAGTAGCTCCTCTCAAAAACTGCACCTCTGGAAGCTGATGTCTGCTTCTTTCTTGAAACAGAAACTCCAGCCAGCAGTGAAAGGGGCTTGAAGGGAGGAGGTGGTACCTTCTGCAGGCTTGTGGAACCAGCGAAGGCAGTTGCTAGGGGCTTTAGAATGTTACCCTCCAGCGGTTGCCAAGGGCACCTCCAGCGCGTGCCGTCAACAGCATGGCGCTCTGTAACCTGTCCAGCTGGAACCCCTTCCTTTTTCTCCCTTGCTCCCCAATAAAGTCGGGAAAACCGGAGCCTGTCAGAGGGTCTCCCGTTCTGGTGCTTCTTTACCGTCAAAGGGAAGAAACCCATTTGGCGGGGCTTAAATAGTGCCCCACTTCTTGCTGTAGGAACTCACAGTGTCTTGGAAACAAATCTTTGATACCACCGAGGCAAACGGTCTTCTCTGACTCTTTCTTTAACCCAAATCCTTTTACCCCGTGTTTCTCGTACTCTCCCTCCCTCTTTGGATTGAGAAAGTTGCTGTTCCCTGTCAGTGCGCGGTTAGCTGTTAGCTGCTTCCCCTGCTGGGGTGCAGAGCTGCTTCTTGCTTCTGCGATGTCCACTGGCAGGGCTAAAGCAGAAAGAAGAGCGTGCACCTGTGTCCCTAATGAAGACCTGTGGTCCCGTTCAGGGGCTAGGCTGCCCCTGCACAAAAAGTAGCGAGGGGGGGGGGGGGAAATGGAGTTTTAGCGTTGGAACACGGTGAGGCATCCTGTTCTCCTCAGGACGTGGGGTCCCATTTACCCCACTGCCTGCCATCAGTGACTGGGAGATGAACGCTTGAGAGCACTGTTAGGGCGAAACCTGGGAACTTAGGAGTAAGAAGTCAAAGCAAGGGCAGAAAGGGAAAGGCTCCACAGCCTCCAAAGAGAGGTGAAAGAGTAATACGCTAGAGATGGAGCCCAAGAGAAGGGAGGGAGATCAAAGGCAGAATTCAAGACAGAGCCTAGTGGTTCATAGCATAGGAGGAGAATTTGGGAAAGCAGGTGACGGCCACGAACGATGAACTGTCAGTGGGCAGCAGCATCCACGGGCAGGATGTGTTAACCCTGCCGAGAGCTTTCCACACAGGGGCTCTTTGTAGCTGGTCAGCTGTGCCTGAAGGAGGCACAGGAGAAGGTACGGTCAGGAAGAATTAACTGCGTGTGGTGTTTGCGGGACACGGTTTTGGTAGCGGAGGGGCTACAGGGGCGGCTTCTGTGAGAAGGGGCCTGAAGCTTCCCCCGCGTCCGGCAGAGGCAATGCCAGGCAGCTCCAAGATGGACCCGCTGCCGGCCAGGGCTGCGCCCATCAGCGCCGGTGGGAGCGCTTCTGGGATAAGATATTTGAGAAGGGGGGAAAACTGCTGGGCAGCAGCAGCCGGAGAGAGGAGCGAGAATCTGCGGGAGAAACAACTCTGCAGACGCCACGGTGGGTGTCTTTCCCTTGAGCTGGGCCTCTCGCGCAGGCCGATCCTGTGCTGGGCATGTCGGCACGCTAAGACGCTAGAAAATGATTTCCTTCGGGCTTTGGCTTGTTGGGGTGGCTTTTCGGGGGAGGGTGGTGGGTGCAATTGCCTCAGGAGGTGCTAGTTCTCCATGATCCCGGTTTGGAAAGGCACTGGGCTTGTATAAAGCGTCTTTTCGGATGCTGGTTTTCTGAGATGCCATTTAAAAGGCAAGGAGGACAGTGTAGCTCGTGCTACAGCCATTCAGATGCTGGGAGGAGCCCCAAGTTGTGCGGCAGCGAATGGGCCTGCGACTCTGGCCCAGCACCCCCTGCACCTCCCGTCGGTGGAAAAGTCACCCCGTTTTGGTCCTTTGAGCTCTTAGAGGATTTTCCCAAAGAAGCCATCTCGATTCCTCATTTCCACTGTGAGACAGAAGGGATGTTCACCTGAGAACTTGTTGCTGCACTCTTAGATAAGGGCTAGGCCGGGCCTTATCTAACTGGGCACAGCATCCCTCTGGGTCAGATTGTAAATTGCCTCAGGCAGACGACATAGAAGGTGTTGCCGCAAGGCGTCGGGTCCCACAGGTGGAAAGGGCGGTGTCTAGTTCGAGGGGAGGAAACATTTTTGAGACGCTTAGTGTCCTTGCTTTCAAAAAGGTGTTTCTCTCTGTTTTTTTGACATGTTCTAACTCTCGGCTAAAGCAGATACTCTATAGACGTTTCTATTCTTCTCTCAGTTAAGGAAAGCGAGACCTAACTGCACGCCTGTTTACAATCCCTATAGCCTCTCTAAATTTCACAGGATCCCAGAACCGTTCAGGTTGAAAAAACCCCTTGGGATCATCGAGTCCAACCCTCAGCCCCACTATGGTGCAAAGTTCTCCCCTGCACCATAGCCCCCGAGGTCTCATCCAAACGACCCTTCAACACCTCCAGGGATGGTGACTCCAGCCCTTCCCTGGGCAGCCTATTCCCCTGTCTGAGCTCTCTTTCTGGGAACCCTTTTCTCCGAATGTCCAGTGTAAACCTCCCTGTTGCAGTTGAAAGCCATTCCCTCTTGTTCTGTCGCTAATGACCTGTGAGAAGAGACCAGCACCAGGCTCTCTCCAGTGTCCTTTCAGGGAGTTGTAGAGAGTGCTGAGGTCTGCCCTCAGCCTTCTCCTCCTCAGACTGAACCGTCCCCATTAGATTTCTAAAGAGAAGAAAAAGGACATCATGACCACCTGAGGTTTCTGCCAGATACTCTCTGTAAAGTAGGGTAGAGAGCTGTATGAGAGCTGTATTTCTGGGAGAAGGATAGAATCATTTCAGCTCGAAGGCACCCTGGAAGGGATCTGATCCATCCCCATGTTCTAAACAGTCACAGTGAGGAGAAAGCTCCAAGGAAGACAAAGACTTGGACGTTCCCAGTGACAAGTGCCACCCGGATAAGTGCTGGATCCCAGAGCTACAGAAAGGAGTCTGAAGGGCTCTCCTCCCAAAGTGAGGATGTTCTAAGAACGACCAAAGGTCCGGTAAACGCCAAAAGGGGAAAGGCCTGCGACAAAGCTAGACATCACATCTAGGTGACAGCTGGGTGTGAGGTTGGTTTCTTCAGAAGGCAACATTAAAGTAGCCTTCTTCTCAGCCTTCCTCTCGCTCTGATCTTGGTCTTTCCCCCATCTTTGCTCCTTTAGTTCAAAATGTGTGTCAAACCTCTTTCAGCTCATTCGGGGAGTTTGGTTGTGAAGCTCGTTTGGTTCGTAACACGGTTCTGCTGCCCTGCTCAAAGGTCAGAATCTCAGGAGGAAGCTCAGACTGAGCCCCCAGACGTCTGGCAGACAGCTAAAGCGTCTAGAAATCTGGCTTTGGCACCAAACCAGCTACTTTCTAGAATGCATCGTTATTGCTGCTTACATGAAAAGCTCTCTGAAACTGCTAAGTGAAGCCAACATATTTATTCATACAAGGAATTCTGCGTTATTAAAACAGAGTCTGTAAAAATAATTTCCTCTCTCCGATTTTCCTGACTGATTTAAATGTAGTCCATTTACTGAAGGCTGTTGGGAAGTTTTGAACGTTCTAGGGTAGACATGATTTTTCGGACTTGGTAAGATAATCTTCTTTGGGTTTTCCGGTTGCCGATTCTCCTGTTCTTGTAAACTGCAGCCCTCGCTTCTTGGCTTTCCCGCGTGGAGGCTGGCGGTCTCCTTTCCTATGGACCTGGACGTCTTGGTGGCTCTGCGGTCAAAAGAGAGAGACAGAACGTTATGTGTGCGTCATTTCCTAGAAGGAAACAACATGCTCTCTCTCTCGGAAACCTTTTCAGAAGTACACTTTGAACGCTTGTAAAAGCAAGGGGGGAAAAAAAAAATGTCATCCTAATCTAATTGACCCTCGTTTCCAAAGGTTCCATTCAAGTCTTTTTCCTCTAAAACCTTCCCAAGCAGCTGCTTGAGCAGCAGGTGGTGGTTGCACAAAGCAAGCAGAAATGGTGGCAAGGCTGGTGAGGGATTCCCGAAGGTGGGTTGAGGTGCTTTGCATCCCTGTGGTGCCTCAGCAGGATTTGCATCTCCGACCGGAGTCAGAATGGCCTAATGCTGCGTGTGGAAGTGCCCTGGGTCAGCTCGGGGCAGCACTGACAGCGGGGCCGCCTGGGGGGTGTCTGAAACAGAGGCGGGCAGGGGCCTGGTGCTTTCACTGGAAAGAGGGAATTGTATCAAGCAGTTACCTGAAGGGTGGTTTTCAAGGGAGAGCTCGTTTTTCCCTCTGGATTTCTTTTGCTCCCAGGGGTTGAGGTAGAGGCTCCTGATGTGGATCTGTCTGTAGAAAACACATAGACATTGTTTCTTAATGACAGCTGCAATGGCAGGAAAGGCTCTCTGAGCCTGAGAGGTGAATTCAGTGTGAGGTTAGCTGAAGGACCAAGGAGGGAGTGCATGGGGTGGATCCCACACCACCTCTGAAATAGCAGCTAGTATTCAATCCAGACTCCCTCTGTGGTCGTTTAAAGATCATCTGTAAACTGGTGGCGTTCCCAGGGGGCTCACGGGACCTTCGCAGTGAGGCGATCCCGCCGTGGGGGACATCCTTGACTCGAACAAAGGGGATGTTCCTGTGTTGAAAGTCTGCCCCAAGGCATCAGTTGCTTTTAGAGGAAAGGAGTGCCTAAGCCGGCCTCCTGTTTTATCCCTGCTTGTGAAGAAAGCACCAGGCACAAGGCAGCTTTGTGGTTTTGTGCCGGGCGGTTGGTTTTGCACCCGAGTACGCTGCCTAAGGACTACCCCTGTTCTGTCAAACGGGCTTAAAAATGAATCTTATTAATACTCGGGTGTTGCGTTAATTTGCAAAAATGTATGCTACCTTTAAATTGATAGCAGGAGTTTGCTGAAGAGATCAAAGAGGCTGTAAAAAGTGGGGATCAGTATATTTGTGCCCCGTGGCCCATTTCCTGCATCTGTCGCCGTTTGTGGGGCAGAGGACTGCTTTCTGCTCGGAAGGTGCTAAATTAGTGTTGGTGACTATTGTGTCTGACCAGTTGTAAAGCTTTCTAAAGCTTCACGTTTCTGTCTGTGGATCCTGAGGCAATCAGTCTGTTGGTGAAAATGATGCTGGATCAGATTGACCCCTGCCCATATTCAGGCATAAATAAGTGAGTTTTCAGCTGCAGGGACCGATGGAAAGCAGCACAATCCAGACAGGCACGTTTGAGGCATTTTAAGAGATCAATGTAAGCAGGAGCCCACCTGTAACTTCCGTGAACTTTGGCGCTGGCTTGGCAGGGAAGGCACAGGAGACGATGTACGCCGAAATTGGTGGTCCTGCAGAGTCGAAAGAAGACTTTCTTCTCGGTTCTGTACAGACATAAAGATGAGAAGAATCAGTTTGATCGCCCTCCCTTTGACCCCTTTGCTGGTAACTTGGTTTTGCTCTGGGGTTTGAAGTATGAATTCCTCAAAGGGAAAAAGCAAACAGAACTGTTGCACTGTTCTTCAAGAGCTGACATCCTGGCTGGAAAACAAGATGAAAAACTTGTTCTTTCTGGGTAGCCCAGTCCAAATGCATTCAGTTATTTTATTTACCCCCTGATGCTCAGCAGTGAGAATGGCAGTGCCGTTCCCTGTGCTTACCCACAAGCAGCTAAACCCTTCTTTCTCTTGCCTTTCCGGGTGATGGCAATACAATTCCCACCACGCTGAGTAACGCCAAAAGAGAAGGAGAGCCTTCAGGAAACGCAGTAGCAATTGAGAATATTGCCAGCACAGACGGCAGAGCCTTTGAAAATGGAGGTAATCTCCTTTAGCACTGGCTCCCACCTCTGGGAGCTCGTGATTAGTTTAGTGCAATTGCCTTGAAGCTCTCATTTTGTCTGCTTCTTGGTCTTTGGTTAGTTCTTCGGATCCCGCCGAGTGTAACTCGAGCACCTGGTGTGTGACTGCCGTGCTCTCTGATGAAACACCATCATGCCCAGGTTAAAGAAGACCACGGCTCCAAAGGAAGGCACCGGCCTCAGCCACCTGTTGGTTCTTTGGCTTCTCGCTTTTCAGGAATGCTATTTACGGATCCTACCCGAGGGAAGATGTGGCCTATTAAAAGGTGTGTGTGTCATCCTTGTACCTAAAACCTCAAGAGAACTCACTTGAAGAAATGCTCTGGGGGAAGCATCTCTCTCCTTTCCTCTGACTGCATCTCATTAGAAATATAAAATTAGAAGATTTTGTCCCTGAAATTGACGGTAATGTGATTTCCCGGCCTCCCCCCCCCCCCCCCCCCCTCCAGTTGAAAGTAGCAGGTGATATTTCTGTGCAGCAGTTTCTGATGACTGATGTACTGGTGAGTCCGGTGTGTTTTTATAGTCTGAACATAATGCTCTCTCCTCTAATGGAATTATACTCTTGCTTATCCCGTAAAAGATCTAACACAGAATTTTGTTTTTTTTCCAGTCACGCCACTTGCTCAGGAATGAAGGAGAAACAAACTAGAGGAGGTAAATATTTCTGAGTTGGTATTTCTTTGTCCTGCCTTCTGTTGAGTAAAGCCTAGCATTCCAACCAAAATGGAACTGGTTTCTTACTCTCTGTTAGAAGGCACTTGAAGGGGGGATTTATTTAATCTGAGTTGAGTTGGAGAAAAGCTTGATGTGTGGCTGCATTTCGTCATCTAGAGACCCAAGCCAGCGAGCAGAGAGCACAGAGCACCTCTGGGAAAGGGACTGGTCTGCCCTTTCTTTGGCACTGTCTGACGATGCAATAAAGAGCCCCGTAAGAGTGCCTGCACGGCCTGATGGGGAATGGAAACTACGTTCCTACCTTAGGACGGCTAAAACTAGGCCACACAAATCTCGATCCTTGTATCTCGGGAAAGTACACATAGGATTAATAGCCCATTTCTACCTTTTCCACCTACACTCGATACAGTGACAGGAGAGAAAGAGAGAGAGATGGGGGGGGGCGGGGGGGTGTGTGTGGAAATTCCTGTCTTTTATCGACACGAAATCTAAAAAGTGGGGAGGAGGGGCAAACTCTGTGATAGTTTCTCCCTGTAACAGTAATTTAAAAAGTGGTAACCATTGTGCAAGAAGATGAAAAGTACTTGCCTTTCTGCAAGTCCGGGAGGGTAGCTTCCACGGGGGACAGCTCTTTTTCCCGAGGGGAAGACACGGTTGTTGTTGAGGGGTGTTCACGAGGGGGCTGAATCCTGTAATACTCTCCTAGACACAGCCCAGGAGGGAAAAAAAAACCCAACAAAGTTCACTCTCTTGTCAGAACTGCTGTTTAGGCAAGAGTGACTAAGTTTGTATTTACCAGATTTATAGCATATTTCCTTTATTGCCCTTTCCTCTTCGATCTCTTCAGCAGTCTTGGGCACCCGGTCAGGAACATCTGTAGGAAATATTTTTCAAGGGTTACTAGACAGCTCTACAAAGACCTTTGGCAATTCTTCATAACCAGCCACCATAAGGAATTTCACTTTGGTCAGAGCCCTTCTTTTTTTCTGGCTGCAAGCTCTGCTTCTGGCCAGAAAGTGGATTCCTTGCTGTGAGGTATTTGCAAGCGCAGTGGACTTGCAGTCACGACACCTATTAAGAAGCAAACGTTGGTTGATGTAAACTGATGCCAAGCCATCTTCAGTACTCATGATCCTTCTTTTCCCCCCCCCCCCAAAGGAAATGTTGTGATGAAACATGTCAGCAGGGAGCGCTTGTCAGAAACCCTCTGCGCAGAGTTCCTCTCGGGCAGTGTCTGCCAGCGGAGCTGGCGAAGGGAGTGCTCCTTGGCTGTCTCAGGTAAGGCTGCTAAGATGAGAAGAGCCCTGCTTCTTGTATTGTTGAGGTTCCTGGGGCTGGAAGCGAGTTAGGAAGCCTGAACAGGCAGCCCTGCCAGCCAGCCTGAAGGGCAGGGGAAAGTGACGAGCAGCTTGGGGCTGCCCGGGAAGGAAGGAGCACAGCGGTTTGCGGAGTGCGCACGTGAGAGGAGGTCGCGCTCCCGCTCTCCGGGAACGTGCAATTCGTTCCTTCCCTGTGAATCTGGCATCTCCGAGGGAGATACATCCAACAGTTGAACTACATTTTAAAAAACGAAAACCTGAATCTCTCTCTGTACGTATAAAAACACAGACACAGACATTCAGCTTCTGCGGAGAGTGTTGTATGGATTCTCTTTGCTGGATTTAAGGATAACTTTCTGCAATAACATGAGACTGCCTACAGAGTTGAGGAAAGCAGTTGAAGGGATTATTTAAGTGGAAGTCAGAGCACTGTCTTTGGTGAACAAACCTGTGACTTCAGCTCTATTTAATGGGAAAAAGAGGAATTATCCCGCTGTTGAACTATACAGCCAGGCATTGCCCAGGAGTTAGGGAATGTTGCCTCGCTCCCACCTGGTGACTGCCGGTTCCAGTAACTTGGGGATTAGCTGGAAACTCTTTCAAAAACCTGTCAACAGCTCTTTTCTACAATTGTCACCGTTATTCGAATAAATGAGCTCTGAGGTGTCAAACACACCCACCCCCCCCCGCCCCCCCCTTCTACTTCCTTGTAAAAGAAAGAAAAAAACTTGTTTACAGTTCTCCTCCTCTTCCTCGTCGTCTTCGTCGTCCTCATCATCCTCGAGGTTTATGATGAGCGGCGGGTGAATTGGCAGTCGAGTCTTGTGTTGGTTTCTGTGGGGTTGCTGATGAGGGCCTGGATGGTGGGCAGCCTGTTGCAGTGGGGCATCTGCAGAAGAGAACGTGGTGTTTGTTTGTTTTGTTAGGAGGGAACTAGAATGTCAGATGAGGGTTGAGAGCAGCAGGTACAGTTCTGCAGTCCTTCTGACACTGAAGGCCTCTTTACACAGAGAGGTTGTGCCTTGCCTTGTCCTTGCTGCGATAGCAGATCTTAGCTGACTGATTTGCCAGGGTGCATTTCTTGACCTTACTCTAGGTTCTGGCAGCACTGGAAGGACATTTTTGCGTATGTCCTTAGTCGAGCGAACAAATGGTTGGTAAGATCTTTCTACTCACTGTTAGTAGGTGGCAAAAAAAGTCCGTTGATGTATCGGGGTTTGCTGTGATGGAAGGCACAGCTGATCCTCAGGCAGCCTCGGGGTTGTTTTTCCCAGAAACAGGAGATGTTGTGGTACTTTTGCTGCAGGAGAAAGGAGTTTTCAGGTGTTGTAAATGGCACAATAAAAATGGCCTAAATGGTTTAGTAGGTGGTGTGCTGAGCTTCATCCCAGCTGAGAGCTGAAAATGCCAGGTTGAGGGTAAATTCTGAATGAGTTTCTGTGTGGTTTTTTGAAGGAAAGCAAAGTCCCGCTTGAAGATCCTTGTGTACTTGAAGGTAAGTTTCACTTGGGTGCAGGCATGAACAGCTGGGTCTAGGAGCAGCATCTCCCCAACCCGCCGCTTTTGGACTGTAGGCAGCACAAGCGGGCCATGCCCTGAGACAGGCTGGGGTCTGGGGCCAAAGCCCATCTCCCAGGCGTGAACGCCTCAATCCCCGAGGCCGAAGCGGACGCAATAACCAAGAGCCCTACACCCACCCTTGGGTTTTTACTCGGTGCAATAGAATAGTATTTCTTTGGCGGACGGACCCGTTTGGAAGGTCTTTCTCTGAAGTAAGTGACTTTACGGGGATCCAGGCAGTTGCTGTGAGCAGAAGCTCTCAACATGCCAGTTTTTCTCAGAATCAGCGTCATGTCAATTCGCTAAGAAAGCGCTGGGTGATCTTTATGCACGATTTTTAACTTTTACGTCTTCCTTGAGTATCTGAACCCAGCTCACAGGAGAAATTGTCTGTAGTTTAGATGATGTTAGCTCTTTGCACTTGCAAAAATCAGCAGTTTGATGGACAGGTGCTGCCATGACCCAGAGAGAGGGGTCATAGCAACTTCAGACTGGAGACAGTAAGGCTCCCTTTCAGCACGGTCTGTCCAGAGAATCCAGGTTACAAGGCCCTGTAAAATCTACAGCATTTACCTGTGCGTAGGGGGGATGAAAGCGGAAGTAGGGGTCATTCCCAAGTGTGCCCATTTTCCCCGCTGAGGCTGCTTCTGGTCTGTGCTCCTAACGGCAGGCGATCTTATCCTGTGAAAGCAGTAGCTCCTCTCAAAAACTGCACCTCTGGAAGCTGATGTCTGCTTCTTTCTTGAAACAGAAACTCCAGCCAGCAGTGAAAGGGGCTTGAAGGGAGGAGGTGGTACCTTCTGCAGGCTTGTGGAACCAGCGAAGGCAGTTGCTAGGGGCTTTAGAATGTTACCCTCCAGCGGTTGCCAAGGGCACCTCCAGCGCGTGCCGTCAACAGCATGGCGCTCTGTAACCTGTCCAGCTGGAACCCCTTCCTTTTTCTCCCTTGCTCCCCAATAAAGTCGGGAAAACCGGAGCCTGTCAGAGGGTCTCCCGTTCTGGTGCTTCTTTACCGTCAAAGGGAAGAAACCCATTTGGCGGGGCTTAAATAGTGCCCCACTTCTTGCTGTAGGAACTCACAGTGTCTTGGAAACAAATCTTTGATACCACCGAGGCAAACGGTCTTCTCTGACTCTTTCTTTAACCCAAATCCTTTTACCCCGTGTTTCTCGTACTCTCCCTCCCTCTTTGGATTGAGAAAGTTGCTGTTCCCTGTCAGTGCGCGGTTAGCTGTTAGCTGCTTCCCCTGCTGGGGTGCAGAGCTGCTTCTTGCTTCTGCGATGTCCACTGGCAGGGCTAAAGCAGAAAGAAGAGCGTGCACCTGTGTCCCTAATGAAGACCTGTGGTCCCGTTCAGGGGCTAGGCTGCCCCTGCACAAAAAGTAGCGAGGGGGGGGGGGGGAAATGGAGTTTTAGCGTTGGAACACGGTGAGGCATCCTGTTCTCCTCAGGACGTGGGGTCCCATTTACCCCACTGCCTGCCATCAGTGACTGGGAGATGAACGCTTGAGAGCACTGTTAGGGCGAAACCTGGGAACTTAGGAGTAAGAAGTCAAAGCAAGGGCAGAAAGGGAAAGGCTCCACAGCCTCCAAAGAGAGGTGAAAGAGTAATACGCTAGAGATGGAGCCCAAGAGAAGGGAGGGAGATCAAAGGCAGAATTCAAGACAGAGCCTAGTGGTTCATAGCATAGGAGGAGAATTTGGGAAAGCAGGTGACGGCCACGAACGATGAACTGTCAGTGGGCAGCAGCATCCACGGGCAGGATGTGTTAACCCTGCCGAGAGCTTTCCACACAGGGGCTCTTTGTAGCTGGTCAGCTGTGCCTGAAGGAGGCACAGGAGAAGGTACGGTCAGGAAGAATTAACTGCGTGTGGTGTTTGCGGGACACGGTTTTGGTAGCGGAGGGGCTACAGGGGCGGCTTCTGTGAGAAGGGGCCTGAAGCTTCCCCCGCGTCCGGCAGAGGCAATGCCAGGCAGCTCCAAGATGGACCCGCTGCCGGCCAGGGCTGCGCCCATCAGCGCCGGTGGGAGCGCTTCTGGGATAAGATATTTGAGAAGGGGGGAAAACTGCTGGGCAGCAGCAGCCGGAGAGAGGAGCGAGAATCTGCGGGAGAAACAACTCTGCAGACGCCACGGTGGGTGTCTTTCCCTTGAGCTGGGCCTCTCGCGCAGGCCGATCCTGTGCTGGGCATGTCGGCACGCTAAGACGCTAGAAAATGATTTCCTTCGGGCTTTGGCTTGTTGGGGTGGCTTTTCGGGGGAGGGTGGTGGGTGCAATTGCCTCAGGAGGTGCTAGTTCTCCATGATCCCGGTTTGGAAAGGCACTGGGCTTGTATAAAGCGTCTTTTCGGATGCTGGTTTTCTGAGATGCCATTTAAAAGGCAAGGAGGACAGTGTAGCTCGTGCTACAGCCATTCAGATGCTGGGAGGAGCCCCAAGTTGTGCGGCAGCGAATGGGCCTGCGACTCTGGCCCAGCACCCCCTGCACCTCCCGTCGGTGGAAAAGTCACCCCGTTTTGGTCCTTTGAGCTCTTAGAGGATTTTCCCAAAGAAGCCATCTCGATTCCTCATTTCCACTGTGAGACAGAAGGGATGTTCACCTGAGAACTTGTTGCTGCACTCTTAGATAAGGGCTAGGCCGGGCCTTATCTAACTGGGCACAGCATCCCTCTGGGTCAGATTGTAAATTGCCTCAGGCAGACGACATAGAAGGTGTTGCCGCAAGGCGTCGGGTCCCACAGGTGGAAAGGGCGGTGTCTAGTTCGAGGGGAGGAAACATTTTTGAGACGCTTAGTGTCCTTGCTTTCAAAAAGGTGTTTCTCTCTGTTTTTTTGACATGTTCTAACTCTCGGCTAAAGCAGATACTCTATAGACGTTTCTATTCTTCTCTCAGTTAAGGAAAGCGAGACCTAACTGCACGCCTGTTTACAATCCCTATAGCCTCTCTAAATTTCACAGGATCCCAGAACCGTTCAGGTTGAAAAAACCCCTTGGGATCATCGAGTCCAACCCTCAGCCCCACTATGGTGCAAAGTTCTCCCCTGCACCATAGCCCCCGAGGTCTCATCCAAACGACCCTTCAACACCTCCAGGGATGGTGACTCCAGCCCTTCCCTGGGCAGCCTATTCCCCTGTCTGAGCTCTCTTTCTGGGAACCCTTTTCTCCGAATGTCCAGTGTAAACCTCCCTGTTGCAGTTGAAAGCCATTCCCTCTTGTTCTGTCGCTAATGACCTGTGAGAAGAGACCAGCACCAGGCTCTCTCCACTGTCCTTTCAGGGAGTTGTAGAGAGTGCTGAGGTCTGCCCTCAGCCTTCTCCTCCTCAGACTGAACCGTCCCCATTAGATTTCTAAAGAGAAGAAAAAGGACATCATGACCACCTGCGGTTTCTGCCAGATACTCTCTGTAAAGTAGGGTAGAGAGCTGTATGAGAGCTGTATTTCTGGGAGAAGGATAGAATCATTTCAGCTCGAAGGCACCCTGGAAGGGATCTGATCCATCCCCATGTTCTAAACAGTCACAGTGAGGAGAAAGCTCCAAGGAAGAAAAAGACTTGGACGTTCCCAGTGACAAGTGCCACCCGGATAAGTGCTGGATCCCAGAGCTACAGAAAGGAGTCTGAAGGGCTCTCCTCCCAAAGTGAGGATGTTCTAAGAACGACCAAAGGTCCGGTAAACGCCAAAAGGGGAAAGGCCTGCGACAAAGCTAGACATCACATCTAGGTGACAGCTGGGTGTGAGGTTGGTTTCTTCAGAAGGCAACATTAAAGTAGCCTTCTTCTCAGCCTTCCTCTCGCTCTGATCTTGGTCTTTCCCCCATCTTTGCTCCTTTAGTTCAAAATGTGTGTCAAACCTCTTTCAGCTCATTCGGGGAGTTTGGTTGTGAAGCTCGTTTGGTTCGTAACACGGTTCTGCTGCCCTGCTCAAAGGTCAGAATCTCAGGAGGAAGCTCAGACTGAGCCCCCAGACGTCTGGCAGACAGCTAAAGCGTCTAGAAATCTGGCTTTGGCACCAAACCAGCTACTTTCTAGAATGCATCGTTATTGCTGCTTACATGAAAAGCTCTCTGAAACTGCTAAGTGAAGCCAACATATTTATTCATACAAGGAATTCTGCGTTATTAAAACAGAGTCTGTAAAAATAATTTCCTCTCTCCGATTTTCCTGACTGATTTAAATGTAGTCCATTTACTGAAGGCTGTTGGGAAGTTTTGAACGTTCTAGGGTAGACATGATTTTTCGGACTTGGTAAGATAATCTTCTTTGGGTTTTCCGGTTGCCGATTCTCCTGTTCTTGTAAACTGCAGCCCTCGCTTCTTGGCTTTCCCGCGTGGAGGCTGGCGGTCTCCTTTCCTATGGACCTGGACGTCTTGGTGGCTCTGCGGTCAAAAGAGAGAGACAGAACGTTATGTGTGCGTCATTTCCTAGAAGGAAACAACATGCTCTCTCTCTCGGAAACCTTTTCAGAAGTACACTTTGAACGCTTGTAAAAGCAAGGGGGGAAAAAAAAAATGTCATCCTAATCTAATTGACCCTCGTTTCCAAAGGTTCCATTCAAGTCTTTTTCCTCTAAAACCTTCCCAAGCAGCTGCTTGAGCAGCAGGTGGTGGTTGCACAAAGCAAGCAGAAATGGTGGCAAGGCTGGTGAGGGATTCCCGAAGGTGGGTTGAGGTGCTTTGCATCCCTGTGGTGCCTCAGCAGGATTTGCATCTCCGACCGGAGTCAGAATGGCCTAATGCTGCGTGTGGAAGTGCCCTGGGTCAGCTCGGGGCAGCACTGACAGCGGGGCCGCCTGGGGGGTGTCTGAAACAGAGGCGGGCAGGGGCCTGGTGCTTTCACTGGAAAGAGGGAATTGTATCAAGCAGTTACCTGAAGGGTGGTTTTCAAGGGAGAGCTCGTTTTTCCCTCTGGATTTCTTTTGCTCCCAGGGGTTGAGGTAGAGGCTCCTGATGTGGATCTGTCTGTAGAAAACACATAGACATTGTTTCTTAATGACAGCTGCAATGGCAGGAAAGGCTCTCTGAGCCTGAGAGGTGAATTCAGTGTGAGGTTAGCTGAAGGACCAAGGAGGGAGTGCATGGGGTGGATCCCACACCACCTCTGAAATAGCAGCTAGTATTCAATCCAGACTCCCTCTGTGGTCGTTTAAAGATCATCTGTAAACTGGTGGCGTTCCCAGGGGGCTCACGGGACCTTCGCAGTGAGGCGATCCCGCCGTGGGGGACATCCTTGACTCGAACAAAGGGGATGTTCCTGTGTTGAAAGTCTGCCCCAAGGCATCAGTTGCTTTTAGAGGAAAGGAGTGCCTAAGCCGGCCTCCTGTTTTATCCCTGCTTGTGAAGAAAGCACCAGGCACAAGGCAGCTTTGTGGTTTTGTGCCGGGCGGTTGGTTTTGCACCCGAGTACGCTGCCTAAGGACTACCCCTGTTCTGTCAAACGGGCTTAAAAATGAATCTTATTAATACTCGGGTGTTGCGTTAATTTGCAAAAATGTATGCTACCTTTAAATTGATAGCAGGAGTTTGCTGAAGAGATCAAAGAGGCTGTAAAAAGTGGGGATCAGTATATTTGTGCCCCGTGGCCCATTTCCTGCATCTGTCGCCGTTTGTGGGGCAGAGGACTGCTTTCTGCTCGGAAGGTGCTAAATTAGTGTTGGTGACTATTGTGTCTGACCAGTTGTAAAGCTTTCTAAAGCTTCACGTTTCTGTCTGTGGATCCTGAGGCAATCAGTCTGTTGGTGAAAATGATGCTGGATCAGATTGACCCCTGCCCATATTCAGGCATAAATAAGTGAGTTTTCAGCTGCAGGGACCGATGGAAAGCAGCACAATCCAGACAGGCACGTTGAGGCATTTTTAAGAGATCAATGTAAGCAGGAGCCCACCTGTAACTTCCGTGAACTTTGGCGCTGGCTTGGCAGGGAAGGCACAGGAGACGATGTACGCCGAAATTGGTGGTCCTGCAGAGTCGAAAGAAGACTTTCTTCTCGGTTCTGTACAGACATAAAGATGAGAAGAATCAGTTTGATCGCCCTCCCTTTGACCCCTTTGCTGGTAACTTGGTTTTGCTCTGGGGTTTGAAGTATGAATTCCTCAAAGGGAAAAAGCAAACAGAACTGTTGCACTGTTCTTCAAGAGCTGACATCCTGGCTGGAAAACAAGATGAAAAACTTGTTCTTTCTGGGTAGCCCAGTCCAAATGCATTCAGTTATTTTATTTACCCCCTGATGCTCAGCAGTGAGAATGGCAGTGCCGTTCCCTGTGCTTACCCACAAGCAGCTAAACCCTTCTTTCTCTTGCCTTTCCGGGTGATGGCAATACAATTCCCACCACGCTGAGTAACGCCAAAAGAGAAGGAGAGCCTTCAGGAAACGCAGTAGCAATTGAGAATATTGCCAGCACAGACGGCAGAGCCTTTGAAAATGGAGGTAATCTCCTTTAGCACTGGCTCCCACCTCTGGGAGCTCGTGATTAGTTTAGTGCAATTGCCTTGAAGCTCTCATTTTGTCTGCTTCTTGGTCTTTGGTTAGTTCTTCGGATCCCGCCGAGTGTAACTCGAGCACCTGGTGTGTGACTGCCGTGCTCTCTGATGAAACACCATCATGCCCAGGTTAAAGAAGACCACGGCTCCAAAGGAAGGCACCGGCCTCAGCCACCTGTTGGTTCTTTGGCTTCTCGCTTTTCAGGAATGCTATTTACGGATCCTACCCGAGGGAAGATGTGGCCTATTAAAAGGTGTGTGTGTCATCCTTGTACCTAAAACCTCAAGAGAACTCACTTGAAGAAATGCTCTGGGGGAAGCATCTCTCTCCTTTCCTCTGACTGCATCTCATTAGAATATAAAATTAGAAGATTTTGTCCCTGAAATTGACGGTAATGTGATTTCCCGGCCTCCCCCCCCCCCCCCCCCCCTCCAGTTGAAAGTAGCAGGTGATATTTCTGTGCAGCAGTTTCTGATGACTGATGTACTGGTGAGTCCGGTGTGTTTTTATAGTCTGAACATAATGCTCTCTCCTCTAATGGAATTATACTCTTGCTTATCCCGTAAAAGATCTAACACAGAATTTTGTTTTTTTTCCAGTCACGCCACTTGCTCAGGAATGAAGGAGAAACAAACTAGAGGAGGTAAATATTTCTGAGTTGTATTTCTTTGTCCTGCCTTCTGTTGAGTAAAGCCTAGCATTCCAACCAAAATGGAACTGGTTTCTTACTCTCTGTTAGAAGGCACTTGAAGGGGGGATTTATTTAATCTGAGTTGAGTTGGAGAAAAGCTTGATGTGTGGCTGCATTTCGTCATCTAGAGACCCAAGCCAGCGAGCAGAGAGCACAGAGCACCTCTGGGAAAGGGACTGGTCTGCCCTTTCTTTGGCACTGTCTGACGATGCAATAAAGAGCCCCGTAAGAGTGCCTGCACGGCCTGATGGGGAATGGAAACTACGTTCCTACCTTAGGACGGCTAAAACTAGGCCACACAAATCTCGATCCTTGTATCTCGGGAAAGTACACATAGGATTAATAGCCCATTTCTACCTTTTCCACCTACACTCGATACAGTGACAGGAGAGAAAGAGAGAGAGATGGGGGGGGCGGGGGGGTGTGTGTGGAAATTCCTGTCTTTTATCGACACGAAATCTAAAAAGTGGGGAGGAGGGGCAAACTCTGTGATAGTTTCTCCCTGTAACAGTAATTTAAAAAGTGGTAACCATTGTGCAAGAAGATGAAAAGTACTTGCCTTTCTGCAAGTCCGGGAGGGTAGCTTCCACGGGGGACAGCTCTTTTTCCCGAGGGGAA
>NW_027437962.1:0-59772 GCF_965140245.1 Athene noctua | reverse complement strand
CTTTTGCCCTGCGTAGCGTTCCGGGCAGCGGGTAGAACCAGGCAGAGAATTCCCGGCTAGCAGCTTCCCTGTGGCGGGGAAGTGCAAACGTACACGTTTTCGGCCGAAAACGCGTTTTCCGGCGAAATCGCACACCACGGCTCTTTCTGAGAAAATGCAAGCACGGAGGACGAGAACCGCTTTTGCCCTGCGTAGCGTTCCGGGCAGCGGGTAGAACCAGGCAGAGAATTCCCGGCTAGCAGCTTCCCTGTGGCGGGGAAGTGCAAACGTACACGTTTTCGGCCGAAAACGCGTTTTCCGGCGAAATCGCACACCACGGCTCTTTCTGAGAAAAAGCAAGCACGGAGGACGAGAACCGCTTTTGCCCTGCGTAGCGTTCCGGGCAGCGGGTAGAACCAGGCAGAGAATTCCCGGCTAGCAGCTTCCCTGTGGCGGGGAAGTGCAAACGTACACGTTTTCGGCCGAAAACGCGTTTTCCGGCGAAATCGCACACCACGGCTCTTTCTGAGAAAAAGCAAGCACGGAGGACGAGAACCGCTTTTGCCCTGCGTAGCGTTCCGGGCAGCGGGTAGAACCAGGCAGAGAATTCCCGGCTAGCAGCTTCCCTGTGGCGGGGAAGTGCAAACGTACACGTTTTCGGCCGAAAACGCGTTTTCCGGCGAAAACGCACACCACGGCTCTTTCTGAGAAAAAGCAAGCACGGAGGACGAGAACCGCTTTTGCCCTGCGTAGCGTTCCGGGCAGCGGGTAGAACCAGGCAGAGAATTCCCGGCTAGCAGCTTCCCTGTGGCGGGGAAGTGCAAACGTACACGTTTTCGGCCGAAAACGCGTTTTCCGGCGAAATCGCACACCACGGCTCTTTCTGAGAAAAAGCAAGCACGGAGGACGAGAACCGCTTTTGCCCTGCGTAGCGTTCCGGGCAGCGGGTAGAACCAGGCAGAGAATTCCCGGCTAGCAGCTTCCCTGTGGCGGGGAAGTGCAAACGTACACGTTTTCGGCCGAAAACGCGTTTTCCGGCGAAAACGCACACCACGGCTCTTTCTGAGAAAAAGCAAGCACGGAGGACGAGAACCGCTTTTGCCCTGCGTAGCGTTCCGGGCAGCGGGTAGAACCAGGCAGAGAATTCCCGGCTAGCAGCTTCCCTGTGGCGGGGAAGTGCAAACGTACACGTTTTCGGCCGAAAACGCGTTTTCCGGCGAAATCGCACACCACGGCTCTTTCTGAGAAAAAGCAAGCACGGAGGACGAGAACCGCTTTTGCCCTGCGTAGCGTTCCGGGCAGCGGGTAGAACCAGGCAGAGAATTCCCGGCTAGCAGCTTCCCTGTGGCGGGGAAGTGCAAACGTACACGTTTTCGGCCGAAAACGCGTTTTCCGGCGAAAACGCACACCACGGCTCTTTCTGAGAAAAAGCAAGCACGGAGGACGAGAACCGCTTTTGCCCTGCGTAGCGTTCCGGGCAGCGGGTAGAACCAGGCAGAGAATTCCCGGCTAGCAGCTTCCCTGTGGCGGGGAAGTGCAAACGTACACGTTTTCGGCCGAAAACGCGTTTTCCGGCGAAATCGCACACCACGGCTCTTTCTGAGAAAAAGCAAGCACGGAGGACGAGAACCGCTTTTGCCCTGCGTAGCGTTCCGGGCAGCGGGTAGAACCAGGCAGAGAATTCCCGGCTAGCAGCTTCCCTGTGGCGGGGAAGTGCAAACGTACACGTTTTCGGCCGAAAACGCGTTTTCCGGCGAAAACGCACACCACGGCTCTTTCTGAGAAAAAGCAAGCACGGAGGACGAGAACCGCTTTTGCCCTGCGTAGCGTTCCGGGCAGCGGGTAGAACCAGGCAGAGAATTCCCGGCTAGCAGCTTCCCTGTGGCGGGGAAGTGCAAACGTACACGTTTTCGGCCGAAAACGCGTTTTCCGGCGAAAACGCACACCACGGCTCTTTCTGAGAAAAAGCAAGCACGGAGGACGAGAACCGCTTTTGCCCTGCGTAGCGTTCCGGGCAGCGGGTAGAACCAGGCAGAGAATTCCCGGCTAGCAGCTTCCCTGTGGCGGGGAAGTGCAAACGTACACGTTTTCGGCCGAAAACGCGTTTTCCGGCGAAATCGCACACCACGGCTCTTTCTGAGAAAATGCAAGCACGGAGGACGAGAACCGCTTTTGCCCTGCGTAGCGTTCCGGGCAGCGGGTAGAACCAGGCAGAGAATTCCCGGCTAGCAGCTTCCCTGTGGCGGGGAAGTGCAAACGTACACGTTTTCGGCCGAAAACGCGTTTTCCGGCGAAATCGCACACCACGGCTCTTTCTGAGAAAATGCAAGCACGGAGGACGAGAACCGCTTTTGCCCTGCGTAGCGTTCCGGGCAGCGGGTAGAACCAGGCAGAGAATTCCCGGCTAGCAGCTTCCCTGTGGCGGGGAAGTGCAAACGTACACGTTTTCGGCCGAAAACGCGTTTTCCGGCGAAAACGCACACCACGGCTCTTTCTGAGAAAAAGCAAGCACGGAGGACGAGAACCGCTTTTGCCCTGCGTAGCGTTCCGGGCAGCGGGTAGAACCAGGCAGAGAATTCCCGGCTAGCAGCTTCCCTGTGGCGGGGAAGTGCAAACGTACACGTTTTCGGCCGTAACGCGTTTTCCGGCGAAATCGCACACCAGGGCTCTTTCTGAGAAAAAGCAAGCACGGAGGACGAGAACCGCTTTTGCCCTGCGTAGCGTTCCGGGCAGCGGGTAGAACCAGGCAGAGAATTCCCGGCTAGCAGCTTCCCTGTGGCGGGGAAGGGCAAACGTACACGTTTTCGGCCGAAAACGCGTTTTCCGGCGAAATCGCACACCACGGCTCTTTCTGAGAAAAAGCAAGCACGGAGGACGAGAACCGCTTTTGCCCTGCGTAGCGTTCCGGGCAGCGGGTAGAACCAGGCAGAGAATTCCCGGCTAGCAGCTTCCCTGTGGCGGGGAAGTGCAAACGTACACGTTTTCGGCCGAAAACGCGTTTTCCGGCGAAAACGCACACCACGGTTCTTTCTGAGAAAAAGCAAGCACGGAGGACGAGAACCGCTTTTGCCCTGCGTAGCGTTCCGGGCAGCGGGTAGAACCAGGCAGAGAATTCCCGGCTAGCAGCTTCCTGTGGCGGGGAAGTGCAAACGTACACGTTTTCGGCCGAAAACGCGTTTTCCGGCGAAATCGCACACCACGGCTCTTTCTGAGAAAAAGCAAGCACGGAGGACGAGAACCGCTTTTGCCCTGCGTAGCGTTCCGGGCAGCGGGTAGAACCAGGCAGAGAATTCCCGGCTAGCAGCTTCCCTGTGGCGGGGAAGTGCAAACGTACACGTTTTCGGCCGAAAACGCGTTTTCCGGCGAAAACGCACACCACGGCTCTTTCTGAGAAAAAGCAAGCACGGAGGACGAGAACCGCTTTTGCCCTGCGTAGCGTTCCGGGCAGCGGGTAGAACCAGGCAGAGAATTCCCGGCTAGCAGCTTCCCTGTGGCGGGGAAGTGCAAACGTACACGTTTTCGGCCGAAAACGCGTTTTCCGGCGAAAACGCACACCACGGCTCTTTCTGAGAAAAAGCAAGCACGGAGGACGAGAACCGCTTTTGCCCTGCGTAGCGTTCCGGGCAGCGGGTAGAACCAGGCAGAGAATTCCCGGCTAGCAGCTTCCCTGTGGCGGGGAAGTGCAAACGTACACGTTTTCGGCCGAAAACGCGTTTTCCGGCGAAAACGCACACCACGGCTCTTTCTGAGAAAAAGCAAGCACGGAGGACGAGAACCGCTTTTGCCCTGCGTAGCGTTCCGGGCAGCGGGTAGAACCAGGCAGAGAATTCCCGGCTAGCAGCTTCCCTGTGGCGGGGAAGTGCAAACGTACACGTTTTCGGCCGAAAACGCGTTTTCCGGCGAAAACGCACACCACGGCTCTTTCTGAGAAAAAGCAAGCACGGAGGACGAGAACCGCTTTTGCCCTGCGTAGCGTTCCGGGCAGCGGGTAGAACCAGGCAGAGAATTCCCGGCTAGCAGCTTCCCTGTGGCGGGGAAGTGCAAACGTACACGTTTTCGGCCGAAAACGCGTTTTCCGGCGAAAACGCACACCACGGCTCTTTCTGAGAAAAAGCAAGCACGGAGGACGAGAACCGCTTTTGCCCTGCGTAGCGTTCCGGGCAGCGGGTAGAACCAGGCAGAGAATTCCCGGCTAGCAGCTTCCCTGTGGCGGGGAAGTGCAAACGTACACGTTTTCGGCCGAAAACGCGTTTTCCGGCGAAAACGCACACCACGGCTCTTTCTGAGAAAAAGCAAGCACGGAGGACGAGAACCGCTTTTGCCCTGCGTAGCGTTCCGGGCAGCGGGTAGAACCAGGCAGAGAATTCCCGGCTAGCAGCTTCCCTGTGGCGGGGAAGTGCAAACGTACACGTTTTCGGCCGAAAACGCGTTTTCCGGCGAAAACGCACACCACGGCTCTTTCTGAGAAAAAGCAAGCACGGAGGACGAGAACCGCTTTTGCCCTGCGTAGCGTTCCGGGCAGCGGGTAGAACCAGGCAGAGAATTCCCGGCTAGCAGCTTCCCTGTGGCGGGGAAGTGCAAACGTACACGTTTTCGGCCGAAAACGCGTTTTCCGGCGAAATCGCACACCACGGCTCTTTCTGAGAAAATGCAAGCACGGAGGACGAGAACCGCTTTTGCCCTGCGTAGCGTTCCGGGCAGCGGGTAGAACCAGGCAGAGAATTCCCGGCTAGCAGCTTCCCTGTGGCGGGGAAGTGCAAACGTACACGTTTTCGGCCGAAAACGCGTTTTCCGGCGAAATCGCACACCACGGCTCTTTCTGAGAAAATGCAAGCACGGAGGACGAGAACCGCTTTTGCCCTGCGTAGCGTTCCGGGCAGCGGGTAGAACCAGGCAGAGAATTCCCGGCTAGCAGCTTCCCTGTGGCGGGGAAGTGCAAACGTACACGTTTTCGGCCGAAAACGCGTTTTCCGGCGAAAACGCACACCACGGCTCTTTCTGAGAAAAAGCAAGCACGGAGGACGAGAACCGCTTTTGCCCTGCGTAGCGTTCCGGGCAGCGGGTAGAACCAGGCAGAGAATTCCCGGCTAGCAGCTTCCCTGTGGCGGGGAAGTGCAAACGTACACGTTTTCGGCCGTAACGCGTTTTCCGGCGAAATCGCACACCAGGGCTCTTTCTGAGAAAAAGCAAGCACGGAGGACGAGAACCGCTTTTGCCCTGCGTAGCGTTCCGGGCAGCGGGTAGAACCAGGCAGAGAATTCCCGGCTAGCAGCTTCCCTGTGGCGGGGAAGGGCAAACGTACACGTTTTCGGCCGAAAACGCGTTTTCCGGCGAAATCGCACACCACGGCTCTTTCTGAGAAAAAGCAAGCACGGAGGACGAGAACCGCTTTTGCCCTGCGTAGCGTTCCGGGCAGCGGGTAGAACCAGGCAGAGAATTCCCGGCTAGCAGCTTCCCTGTGGCGGGGAAGTGCAAACGTACACGTTTTCGGCCGAAAACGCGTTTTCCGGCGAAAACGCACACCACGGCTCTTTCTGAGAAAAAGCAAGCACGGAGGACGAGAACCGCTTTTGCCCTGCGTAGCGTTCCGGGCAGCGGGTAGAACCAGGCAGAGAATTCCCGGCTAGCAGCTTCCCTGTGGCGGGGAAGTGCAAACGTACACGTTTTCGGCCGAAAACGCGTTTTCCGGCGAAATCGCACACCACGGCTCTTTCTGAGAAAAAGCAAGCACGGAGGACGAGAACCGCTTTTGCCCTGCGTAGCGTTCCGGGCAGCGGGTAGAACCAGGCAGAGAATTCCCGGCTAGCAGCTTCCCTGTGGCGGGGAAGTGCAAACGTACACGTTTTCGGCCGAAAACGCGTTTTCCGGCGAAAACGCACACCACGGCTCTTTCTGAGAAAAAGCAAGCACGGAGGACGAGAACCGCTTTTGCCCTGCGTAGCGTTCCGGGCAGCGGGTAGAACCAGGCAGAGAATTCCCGGCTAGCAGCTTCACTGTGGCGGGGAAGTGCAAACGTACACGTTTTCGGCCGAAAACGCGTTTTCCGGCGAAATCGCACACCACGGCTCTTTCTGAGAAAAAGCAAGCACGGAGGACGAGAACCGCTTTTGCCCTGCGTAGCGTTCCGGGCAGCGGGTAGAACCAGGCAGAGAATTCCCGGCTAGCAGCTTCCCTGTGGCGGGGAAGTGCAAACGTACACGTTTTCGGCCGAAAACGCGTTTTCCGGCGAAATCGCACACCACGGCTCTTTCTGAGAAAAAGCAAGCACGGAGGACGAGAACCGCTTTTGCCCTGCGTAGCGTTCCGGGCAGCGGGTAGAACCAGGCAGAGAATTCCCGGCTAGCAGCTTCCCTGTGGCGGGGAAGTGCAAACGTACACGTTTTCGGCCGAAAACGCGTTTTCCGGCGAAAACGCACACCACGGCTCTTTCTGAGAAAAAGCAAGCACGGAGGACGAGAACCGCTTTTGCCCTGCGTAGCGTTCCGGGCAGCGGGTAGAACCAGGCAGAGAATTCCCGGCTAGCAGCTTCCCTGTGGCGGGGAAGTGCAAACGTACACGTTTTCGGCCGAAAACGCGTTTTCCGGCGAAATCGCACACCACGGGTCTTTCTGAGAAAATGCAAGCACGGAGGACGAGAACCGCTTTTGCCCTGCGTAGCGTTCCGGGCAGCGGGTAGAACCAGGCAGAGAATTCCCGGCTAGCAGCTTCCCTGTGGCGGGGAAGTGCAAACGTACACGTTTTCGGCCGAAAACGCGTTTTCCGGCGAAATCGCACACCACGGCTCTTTCTGAGAAAATGCAAGCACGGAGGACGAGAACCGCTTTTGCCCTGCGTAGCGTTCCGGGCAGCGGGTAGAACCAGGCAGAGAATTCCCGGCTAGCAGCTTCCCTGTGGCGGGGAAGTGCAAACGTACACGTTTTCGGCCGAAAACGCGTTTTCCGGCGAAAACGCACACCACGGCTCTTTCTGAGAAAAAGCAAGCACGGAGGACGAGAACCGCTTTTGCCCTGCGTAGCGTTCCGGGCAGCGGGTAGAACCAGGCAGAGAATTCCCGGCTAGCAGCTTCCCTGTGGCGGGGAAGTGCAAACGTACACGTTTTCGGCCGTAACGCGTTTTCCGGCGAAATCGCACACCAGGGCTCTTTCTGAGAAAAAGCAAGCACGGAGGACGAGAACCGCTTTTGCCCTGCGTAGCGTTCCGGGCAGCGGGTAGAACCAGGCAGAGAATTCCCGGCTAGCAGCTTCCCTGTGGCGGGGAAGGGCAAACGTACACGTTTTCGGCCGAAAACGCGTTTTCCGGCGAAATCGCACACCACGGCTCTTTCTGAGAAAAAGCAAGCACGGAGGACGAGAACCGCTTTTGCCCTGCGTAGCGTTCCGGGCAGCGGGTAGAACCAGGCAGAGAATTCCCGGCTAGCAGCTTCCCTGTGGCGGGGAAGTGCAAACGTACACGTTTTCGGCCGAAAACGCGTTTTCCGGCGAAACGCACACCACGGTTCTTTCTGAGAAAAAGCAAGCACGGAGGACGAGAACCGCTTTTGCCCTGCGTAGCGTTCCGGGCAGCGGGTAGAACCAGGCAGAGAATTCCCGGCTAGCAGCTTCCCTGTGGCGGGGAAGTGCAAACGTACACGTTTTCGGCCGAAAACGCGTTTTCCGGCGAAATCGCACACCACGGCTCTTTCTGAGAAAAAGCAAGCACGGAGGACGAGAACCGCTTTTGCCCTGCGTAGCGTTCCGGGCAGCGGGTAGAACCAGGCAGAGAATTCCCGGCTAGCAGCTTCCCTGTGGCGGGGAAGTGCAAACGTACACGTTTTCGGCCGAAAACGCGTTTTCCGGCGAAACGCACACCACGGCTCTTTCTGAGAAAAAGCAAGCACGGAGGACGAGAACCGCTTTTGCCCTGCGTAGCGTTCCGGGCAGCGGGTAGAACCAGGCAGAGAATTCCCGGCTAGCGGCTTCCCTGGTGCGGGGAAGTGCAAACGTACACGTTTTCGGCCGAAAACGCGTTTTCCGGCGAAAACGCACACCACGGCTCTTTCTGAGAAAAAGCAAGCACGGAGGACGAGAACCGCTTTTGCCCTGCGTAGCGTTCCGGGCAGCGGGTAGAACCAGGCAGAGAATTCCCGGCTAGCAGCTTCCCTGTGGCGGGGAAGTGCAAACGTACACGTTTTCGGCCGAAAACGCGTTTTCCGGCGAAAACGCACACCACGGCTCTTTCTGAGAAAAAGCAATCACGGAGGACGAGAACCGCTTTTGCCCTGCGTAGCGTTCCGGGCAGCGGGTAGAACCAGGCAGAGAATTCCCGGCTAGCAGCTTCCCTGTGGCGGGGAAGTGCAAACGTACACGTTTTCGGCCGAAAACGCGTTTTCCGGCGAAAACGCACACCACGGCTCTTTCTGAGAAAAAGCAAGCACGGAGGACGAGAACCGCTTTGCCCTGCGTAGCGTTCCGGGCAGCGGGTAGAACCAGGCAGAGAATTCCCGGCTAGCAGCTTCCCTGTGGCGGGGAAGTGCAAACGTACACGTTTTCGGCCGAAAACGCGTTTTCCGGCGAAAACGCACACCACGGCTCTTTCTGAGAAAAAGCAAGCACGGAGGACGAGAACCGCTTTTGCCCTGCGTAGCGTTCCGGGCAGCGGGTAGAACCAGGCAGAGAATTCCCGGCTAGCAGCTTCCCTGTGGCGGGGAAGTGCAAACGTACACGTTTTCGGCCGAAAACGCGTTTTCCGGCGAAAACGCACACCACGGCTCTTTCTGAGAAAAAGCAAGCACGGAGGACGAGAACCGCTTTTGCCCTGCGTAGCGTTCCGGGCAGCGGGTAGAACCAGGCAGAGAATTCCCGGCTAGCAGCTTCCCTGTGGCGGGGAAGTGCAAACGTACACGTTTTCGGCCGAAAACGCGTTTTCCGGCGAAAACGCACACCACGGCTCTTTCTGAGAAAAAGCAAGCACGGAGGACGAGAACCGCTTTTGCCCTGCGTAGCGTTCCGGGCAGCGGGTAGAACCAGGCAGAGAATTCCCGGCTAGCAGCTTCCCTGTGGCGGGGAAGTGCAAACGTACACGTTTTCGGCCGAAAACGCGTTTTCCGGCGAAAACGCACACCACGGTTCTTTCTGAGAAAAAGCAAGCACGGAGGACGAGAACCGCTTTTGCCCTGCGTAGCGTTCCGGGCAGCGGGTAGAACCAGGCAGAGAATTCCCGGCTAGCAGCTTCCCTGTGGCGGGGAAGTGCAAACGTACACGTTTTCGGCCGAAAACGCGTTTTCCGGCGAAAACGCACACCACGGCTCTTTCTGAGAAAAAGCAAGCACGGAGGACGAGAACCGCTTTTGCCCTGCGTAGCGTTCCGGGCAGCGGGTAGAACCAGGCAGAGAATTCCCGGCTAGCAGCTTCCCTGTGGCGGGGAAGTGCAAACGTACACGTTTTCGGCCGAAAACGCGTTTTCCCGGCGAAAACGCACACCACGGCTCTTTCTGAGAAAAAGCAAGCACGGAGGACGAGAACCGCTTTTGCCCTGCGTAGCGTTCCGGGCAGCGGGTAGAACCAGGCAGAGAATTCCCGGCTAGCAGCTTCCCTGTGGCGGGAAGTGCAAACGTACACGTTTTCGGCCGAAAACGCGTTTTCCGGCGAAAACGCACACCACGGCTCTTTCTGAGAAAAAGCAAGCACGGAGGACGAGAACCGCTTTTGCCCTGCGTAGCGTTCCGGGCAGCGGGTAGAACCAGGCAGAGAATTCCCGGCTAGCAGCTTCCCTGTGGCGGGGAAGTGCAAACGTACACGTTTTCGGCCGAAAACGCGTTTTCCGGCGAAAACGCACACCACGGCTCTTTCTGAGAAAAAGCAAGCACGGAGGACGAGAACCGCTTTTGCCCTGCGTAGCGTTCCGGGCAGCGGGTAGAACCAGGCAGAGAATTCCCGGCTAGCAGCTTCCCTGTGGCGGGGAAGTGCAAACGTACACGTTTTCGGCCGAAAACGCGTTTTCCGGCGAAAAACGCACACCACGGCTCTTTCTGAGAAAAAGCAAGCACGGAGGACGAGAACCGCTTTTGCCCTGCGTAGCGTTCCGGGCAGCGGGTAGAACCAGGCAGAGAATTCCCGGCTAGCAGCTTCCCTGTGGCGGGGAAGTGCAAACGTACACGTTTTCGGCCGAAAACGCGTTTTCCGGCGAAAACGCACACCACGGCTCTTTCTGAGAAAAAGCAAGCACGGAGGACGAGAACCGCTTTTGCCCTGCCTAGCGTTCCGGGCAGCGGGTAGAACCAGGCAGAGAATTCCCGGCTAGCAGCTTCCCTGTGGCGGGGAAGTGCAAACGTACACGTTTTCGGCCGAAAACTCGTTTTCTGGCGAAAACGCACACCACGGCTCTTTCTGAGAAAAAGCAAGCACGGAGGACCAGAACCGCTTTTGCCCTGCGTAGCGTTCCGGGCAGCGGGTAGAACCAGGCAGAGAATTCCCGGCTAGCAGCTTCCCTGTGGCGGGGAAGTGCAAACGTACACGTTTTCGGCCGAAAACGCGTTTTCCGGCGAAAAGGCACACCACGGCTCTTTCTGAGAAAAAGCAAGCACGGAGGACGAGAACCGCTTTTGCCCTGCGTAGCGTTCCGGGCAGCGGGTAGAACCAGGCAGAGAATTCCCGGCTACAGCTTCCCTGTGGCGGGGAAGTGCAAACGTACACGTTTTCGGCCGTAACGCGTTTTCCGGCGAAATCGCACACCACGGCTCTTTCTGAGAAAAAGCAAGCACGGAGGACGAGAACCGCTTTTGCCCTGCGTAGCGTTCCGGGCAGCGGGTAGAACCAGGCAGAGAATTCCCGGCTAGCAGCTTCCCTGTGGCGGGGAAGTGCAAACGTACACGTTTTCGGCCGAAAACGCGTTTTCCGGCGAAATCGCACACCACGGCTCTTTCTGAGAAAAAGCAAGCACGGAGGACGAGAACCGCTTTTGCCCTGCGTAGCGTTCCGGGCAGCGGGTAGAACCAGGCAGAGAATTCCCGGCTAGCAGCTTCCCTGTGGCGGGGAAGTGCAAACGTACACGTTTTCGACCGAAAACGCGTTTTCCGGCGAAATCGCACACCACGGCTCTTTCTGAGAAAAAGCAAGCACGGAGGACGAGAACCGCTTTTGCCCTGCGTAGCGTTCCGGGCAGCGGGTAGAACCAGCAGAGAATTCCCGGCTAGCAGCTTCCCTGTGGCGGGGAAGTGCAAACGTACACGTTTTCGGCCGAAAACGCGTTTTCCGGCGAAAACGCACACCACGGCTCTTTCTGAGAAAAAGCAAGCACGGAGGACGAGAACCGCTTTTGCCCTGCGTAGCGTTCCGGGCAGCGGGTAGAACCAGGCAGAGAATTCCCGGCTAGCAGCTTCCCTGTGGCGGGGAAGTGCAAACGTACACGTTTTCGGCCGAAAACGCGTTTTCCGGCGAAATCGCACACCACGGCTCTTTCTGAGAAAAAGCAAGCACGGAGGACGAGAACCGCTTTTGCCCTGCGTAGCGTTCCGGGCAGCGGGTAGAACCAGGCAGAGAATTCCCGGCTAGCAGCTTCCCTGTGGCGGGGAAGTGCAAACGTACACGTTTTCGGCCGAAAACGCGTTTTCCGGCGAAATCGCACACCACGGCTCTTTCTGAGAAAAAGCAAGCACGGAGGACGAGAACCGCTTTTGCCCTGCGTAGCGTTCCGGGCAGCGGGTAGAACCAGGCAGAGAATTCCCGGCTAGCAGCTTCCCTGTGGCGGGGAAGTGCAAACGTACACGTTTTCGGCCGAAAACGCGTTTTCCGGCGAGAACGCACACCACGGCTCTTTCTGAGAAAAAGCAAGCACGGAGGACGAGAACCGCTTTTGCCCTGCGTAGCGTTCCGGGCAGCGGGTAGAACCAGGCAGAGAATTCCCGGCTAGCAGCTTCCCTGTGGCGGGGAAGTGCAAACGTACACGTTTTCGGCCGAAAACGCGTTTTCCGGCGAAATCGCACACCACGGCTCTTTCTGAGAAAAAGCAAGCACGGAGGACGAGAACCGCTTTTGCCCTGCGTAGCGTTCCGGGCAGCGGGTAGAACCAGGCAGAGAATTCCCGGCTAGCAGCTTCCCTGTGGCGGGGAAGTGCAAACGTACACGTTTTCGGCCGAAAACGCGTTTTCCGGCGAAATCGCACACCACGGCTCTTCTGAGAAAAAGCAAGCACGGAGGACGAGAACCGCTTTTGCCCTGCGTAGCGTTCCGGGCAGCGGGTAGAACCAGGCAGAGAATTCCCGGCTAGCAGCTTCCCTGTGGCGGGGAAGTGCAAACGTACACGTTTTCGGCCGAAAACGCGTTTTCCGGCGAAAACGCACACCACGGCTCTTTCTGAGAAAAAGCAAGCACGGAGGACGAGAACCGCTTTTGCCCTGCGTAGCGTTCCGGGCAGCGGGTAGAACCAGGCAGAGAATTCCCGGCTAGCAGCTTCCCTGTGGCGGGGAAGTGCAAACGTACACGTTTTCGGCCGAAAACGCGTTTTCCGGCGAAATCGCACACCACGGCTCTTTCTGAGAAAAAGCAAGCACGGAGGACGAGAACCGCTTTTGCCCTGCGTAGCGTTCCGGGCAGCGGGTAGAACCAGGCAGAGAATTCCCGGCTAGCAGCTTCCCTGTGGCGGGGAAGTGCAAACGTACACGTTTTCGGCCGAAAACGCGTTTTCCGGCGAAATCGCACACCACGGCTCTTTCTGAGAAAAAGCAAGCACGGAGGACGAGAACCGCTTTTGCCCTGCGTAGCGTTCCGGGCAGCGGGTAGAACCAGGCAGAGAATTCCGGCTAGCAGCTTCCCTGTGGCGGGGAAGTGCAAACGTACACGTTTTCGGCCGAAAACGCGTTTTCCGGCGAAAACGCACACCACGGCTCTTTCTGAGAAAAAGCAAGCACGGAGGACGAGAACCGCTTTTGCCCTGCGTAGCGTTCCGGGCAGCGGGTAGAACCAGGCAGAGAATTCCCGGCTAGCAGCTTCCCTGTGGCGGGGAAGTGCAAACGTACACGTTTTCGGCCGAAAACGCGTTTTCCGGCGAAAACGCACACCACGGCTCTTTCTGAGAAAAAGCAAGCACGGAGGACGAGAACCGCTTTTGCCCTGCGTAGCGTTCCGGGCAGCGGGTAGAACCAGGCAGAGAATTCCCGGCTAGCAGCTTCCCTGTGGCGGGGAAGTGCAAACGTACACGTTTTCGGCCGAAAACGCGTTTTCCGGCGAAAACGCACACCACGGCTCTTTCTGAGAAAAAGCAAGCACGGAGGACGAGAACCGCTTTTGCCCTGCGTAGCGTTCCGGGCAGCGGGTAGAACCAGGCAGAGAATTCCCGGCTAGCAGCTTCCCTGTGGCGGGGAAGTGCAAACGTACACGTTTTCGGCCGAAAACGCGTTTTCCGGCGAAATCGCACACCACGGCTCTTTCTGAGAAAAAGCAAGCACGGAGGACGAGAACCGCTTTTGCCCTGCGTAGCGTTCCGGGCAGCGGGTAGAACCAGGCAGAGAATTCCGGCTAGCAGCTTCCCTGTGGCGGGGAAGTGCAAACGTACACGTTTTCGGCCGAAAACGCGTTTTCCGGCGAAACGCACACCACGGCTCTTTCTGAGAAAAAGCAAGCACGGAGGACGAGAACCGCTTTTGCCCTGCGTAGCGTTCCGGGCAGCGGGTAGAACCAGGCAGAGAATTCCCGGCTAGCAGCTTCCCTGTGGCGGGGAAATGCAAACGTACACGTTTTCGGCCGAAAACGCGTTTTCCGGCGAAAACGCACACCAGGGCTCTTTCTGAGAAAAAGCAAGCACGGAGGACGAGAACCGCTTTTGCCCTGCGTAGCGTTCCGTGCAGCGGGTAGAACCAGGCAGAGAATTCCCGGCTAGCAGCTTCCCTGTGGCGGGGAAGTGCAAACGTACACGTTTTCGGCCGAAAACGCGTTTTCCGGCGAAAACGCACACCACGGCTCTTTCTGAGAAAAAGCAAGCACGGAGGACGAGAACCGCTTTTGCCCTGCGTAGCGTTCCGGGCAGCGGGTAGAACCAGGCAGAGAATTCCCGGCTAGCAGCTTCCCTGTGGCGGGGAAGTGCAAACGTACACGTTTTAGGCCGTAACGCGTTTTCCGGCGAAATCGCACACCACGGCTCTTTCTGAGAAAAAGCAAGCACGGAGGACGAGAACCGCTTTTGCCCTGCGTAGCGTTCCGGGCAGCGGGTAGAACCAGGCAGAGAATTCCCGGCTAGCAGCTTCCCTGTGGCGGGGAAGGGCAAACGTACACGTTTTCGGCCGAAAACGCGTTTTCCGGCGAAAAGGCACACCACGGCTCTTTCTGAGAAAAAGCAAGCACGGAGGACGAGAACCGCTTTTGCCCTGCGTAGCGTTCCGGGCAGCGGGTAGAACCAGGCAGAGAATTCCCGGCTAGCAGCTTCCCTGTGGCGGGGAAGTGCAAACGTACACGTTTTCGGCCGAAAACGCGTTTTCCGGCGAAATCGCACACCACGGCTCTTTCTGAGAAAAAGCAAGCACGGAGGACGAGAACCGCTTTTGCCCTGCGTAGCGTTCCGGGCAGCGGGTAGAACCAGGCAGAGAATTCCCGGCTAGCAGCTTCCCTGTGGCGGGGAAGTGCAAACGTACACGTTTTCGGCCGAAAACGCGTTTTCCGGCGAAATCGCACACCACGGCTCTTTCTGAGAAAAAGCAAGCACGGAGGACGAGAACCGCTTTTGCCCTGCGTAGCGTTCCGGGCAGCGGGTAGAACCAGGCAGAGAATTCCCGGCTAGCAGCTTCCCTGTGGCGGGGAAGTGCAAACGTACACGTTTTCGGCCGAAAACGCGTTTTCCGGCGAAAACGCACACCACGGCTCTTTCTGAGAAAAAGCAAGCACGGAGGACGAGAACCGCTTTTGCCCTGCGTAGCGTTCCGGGCAGCGGGTAGAACCAGGCAGAGAATTCCCGGCTAGCAGCTTCCCTGTGGCGGGGAAATGCAAACGTACACGTTTTCGGCCGAAAACGCGTTTTCCGGCGAAATCGCACACCACGGCTCTTTCTGAGAAAAAGCAAGCACGGAGGACGAGAACCGCTTTTGCCCTGCGTAGCGTTCCGGGCAGCGGGTAGAACCAGGCAGAGAATTCCCGGCTAGCAGCTTCCCTGTGGCGGGGAAGTGCAAACGTACACGTTTGCGGCCGAAAACGCGTTTTCCGGCGAAAACGCACACCACGGCTCTTTCTGAGAAAAAGCAAGCACGGAGGACGAGAACCGCTTTTGCCCTGCGTAGCGTTCCGGGCAGCGAGTAGAACCAGGCAGAGAATTCCCGGCTAGCAGCTTCCCTGTGGCGGGGAAGTGCAAACGTACACGTTTTCGGCCGAAAACGCGTTTTCCGGCGAGAAACGCACACCACGGCTCTTTCTGAGAAAAAGCAAGCACGGAGAACGAGAACCGCTTTTGCCCTGCGTAGCGTTCCGGGCAGCGGGTAGAACCAGGCAGAGAATTCCCGGCTAGCAGCTTCCCTGTGGCGGGGAAGTGCAAACGTACACGTTTTCGGCCGAAGACGCGTTTTCCGGCGAAAACGCACACCACGGCTCTTTCTGAGAAAAAGCAAGCACGGAGGACGAGAACCGCTTTTGCCCTGCGTAGCGTTCCGGGCAGCGGGTAGAACCAGGCAGAGAATTCCCGGCTAGCAGCTTCCCTGTGGCGGGGAAGGGCAAACGTACACGTTTTCGGCCGAAAACGCGTTTTCCGGCGAAAACGCACACCACGGCTCTTTCTGAGAAAAAGCAAGCACGGAGGACGAGAACCGCTTTTGCCCTGCGTAGCGTTCCGGGCAGCGGGTAGAACCAGGCAGAGAATTCCCGGCTAGCAGCTTCCCTGTGGCGGGGAAGTGCAAACGTACACGTTTTCGGCCGAAAACGCGTTTTCCGGCGAAATCGCACACCACGGCTCTTTCTGAGAAAAAGCAAGCACGGAGGACGAGAACCGCTTTTGCCCTGCGTAGCGTTCCGGGCAGCGGGTAGAACCAGGCAGAGAATTCCCGGCTAGCAGCTTCCCTGTGGCGGGGAAGTGCAAACGTACACGTTTTCGGCCGAAAACGCGTTTTCCGGCGAAATCGCACACCACGGCTCTTTCTGAGAAAAAGCAAGCACGGAGGACGAGAACCGCTTTTGCCCTGCGTAGCGTTCCGGGCAGCGGGTAGAACCAGGCAGAGAATTCCCGGCTAGCAGCTTCCCTGTGGCGGGGAAGTGCAAACGTACACGTTTTCGGCCGAAAACGCGTTTTCCGGCGAGAACGCACACCACGGCTCTTTCTGAGAAAAAGCAAGCACGGAGGACGAGAACCGCTTTTGCCCTGCGTAGCGTTCCGGGCAGCGGGTAGAACCAGGCAGAGAATTCCCGGCTAGCAGCTTCCCTGTGGCGGGGAAGTGCAAACGTACACGTTTTCGGCCGAAAACGCGTTTTCCGGCGAAAAGGCACACCACGGCTCTTTCTGAGAAAAAGCAAGCACGGAGGACGAGAACCGCTTTTGCCCTGCGTAGCGTTCCGGGCAGCGGGTAGAACCAGGCAGAGAATTCCCGGCTAGCAGCTTCCCTGTGGCGGGGAAGTGCAAACGTACACGTTTTCGGCCGTAACGCGTTTTCCGGCGAAATCGCACACCACGGCTCTTTCTGAGAAAAAGCAAGCACGGAGGACGAGAACCGCTTTTGCCCTGCGTAGCGTTCCGGGCAGCGGGTAGAACCAGGCAGAGAATTCCCGGCTAGCAGCTTCCCTGTGGCGGGGAAGGGCAAACGTACACGTTTTCGGCCGAAAACGCGTTTTCCGGCGAAATCGCACACCACGGCTCTTTCTGAGAAAAAGCAAGCACGGAGGACGAGAGCCGCTTTTGCCCTGCGTAGCGTTCCGGGCAGCGGGTAGAACCAGGCAGAGAATTCCCGGCTAGCAGCTTCCCTGTGGCGGGGAAGTGCAAACGTACACGTTTTCGGCCGAAAACGCGTTTTCCGGCGAAAACGCACACCACGGCTCTTTCTGAGAAAAAGCAAGCACGGAGGACGAGAACCGCTTTTGCCCTGCGTAGCGTTCCGGGCAGCGGGTAGAACCAGGCAGAGAATTCCCGGCTAGCAGCTTCCCTGTGGCGGGGAAGTGCAAACGTACACGTTTTCGGCCGAAAACGCGTTTTCCGGCGAAATCGCACACCACGGCTCTTTCTGAGAAAAAGCAAGCACGGAGGACGAGAACCGCTTTTGCCCTGCGTAGCGTTCCGGGCAGCGGGTAGAACCAGGCAGAGAATTCCCGGCTAGCAGCTTCCCTGTGGCGGGGAAGTGCAAACGTACACGTTTTCGGCCGAAAACGCGTTTTCCGGCGAAAACGCACACCACGGCTCTTTCTGAGAAAAAGCAAGCACGGAGGACGAGAACCGCTTTTGCCCTGCGTAGCGTTCCGGGCAGCGGGTAGAACCAGGCCGAGAATTCCCGGCTAGCAGCTTCCCTGTGGCGGGGAAGCGCAAACGTACACGTTTTCGGCCGAAAACGCGTTTTCCGGCGAAATCGCACACCACGGCTCTTTCTGAGAAAAAGCAAGCACGGAGGACGAGAACCGCTTTTGCCCTGCGTAGCGTTCCGGGCAGCGGGTAGAACCAGGCAGAGAATTCCCGGCTAGCAGCTTCCCTGTGGCGGGGAAGTGCAAACGTACACGTTTTCGGCCGAAAACGCGTTTTCCGGCGAAAACGCACACCACGGCTCTTTCTGAGAAAAAGCAAGCACGGAGGACGAGAACCGCTTTTGCCCTGCGTAGCGTTCCGGGCAGCGGGTAGAACCAGGCAGAGAATTCCCGGCTAGCAGCTTCCCTGTGGCGGGGAAGTGCAAACGTACACGTTTTCGGCCGAAAACGCGTTTTCCGGCGAAAACGCACACCACGGCTCTTTCTGAGAAAAAGCAAGCACGGAGAACGAGAACCGCTTTTGCCCTGCGTAGCGTTCCGGGCAGCGGGTAGAACCAGGCAGAGAATTCCCGGCTAGCAGCTTCCCTGTGGCGGGGAAATGCAAACGTACACGTTTTCGGCCGAAAACGCGTTTTCCGGCGAAAACGCACACCAGGGCTCTTTCTGAGAAAAAGCAAGCACGGAGGACGAGAACCGCTTTTGCCCTGCGTAGCGTTCCGGGCAACGGGTAGAACCAGGCAGAGAATTCCCGGCTAGCAGCTTCCCTGTGGCGGGGAAGTGCAAACGTACACGTTTTCGGCCGAAAACGCGTTTTCCGGCGAAAACGCACACCACGGCTCTTTCTGAGAAAAAGCAAGCACGGAGGACGAGAACCGCTTTTGCCCTGCGTAGCGTTCCGGGCAGCGGGTAGAACCAGGCAGAGAATTCCCGGCTAGCAGCTTCCCTGTGGCGGGGAAGTGCAAACGTACACGTTTTCGGCCGTAACGCGTTTTCCGGCGAAATCGCACACCACGGCTCTTTCTGAGAAAAAGCAAGCACGGAGGACGAGAACCGCTTTTGCCCTGCGTAGCGTTCCGGGCAGCGGGTAGAACCAGGCAGAGAATTCCCGGCTAGCAGCTTCCCTGTGGCGGGGAAGGGCAAACGTACACGTTTTCGGCCGAAAACGCGTTTTCCGGTGAAATCGCACACCACGGCTCTTTCTGAGAAAAAGCAAGCACGGAGGACGAGAACCGCTTTTGCCCTGCGTAGCGTTCCGGGCAGCGGGTAGAACCAGGCAGAGAATTCCCGGCTAGCAGCTTCCCTGTGGCGGGGAAGTGCAAACGTACACGTTTTCGGCCGAAAACGCGTTTTCCGGCGAAAACGCACACCACGGCTCTTTCTGAGAAAAAGCAAGCACGGAGGACGAGAACCGCTTTTGCCCCGCGTAGCGTTCCGGGCAGCGGGTAGAACCAGGCAGAGAATTCCCGGCTAGCAGCTTCCCTGTGGCGGGGAAGTGCAAACGTACACGTTTTCGGCCGAAAACTCGTTTTCCGGCGAAAACGCACACCACGGCTCTTTCTGAGAAAAAGCAAGCACGGAGGACGAGAACCGCTTTTGCCCTGCGTAGCGTTCCGGGCAGCGGGTAGAACCAGGCAGAGAATTCCCGGCTAGCAGCTTCCCTGTGGCGGGGAAGTGCAAACGTACACGTTTTCGGCCGAAAACGCGTTTTCCGGCAAAATCGCACACCACGGCTCTTTCTGAGAAAAAGCAAGCACGGAGGACGAGAACCGCTTTTGCCCTGCGTAGCGTTCCGGGCAGCGGGTAGAACCAGGCAGAGAATTCCCGGCTAGCAGCTTCCCTGTGGCGGGGAAGTGCAAACGTACACGTTTTCGGCCGAAAACGCGTTTTCCGGCGAAAACGCACACCACGGCTCTTTCTGAGAAAAAGCAAGCACGGAGGACGAGAACCGCTTTTGCCCTGCGTAGCGTTCCGGGCAGCGGGTAGAACCAGGCAGAGAATTCCCGGCTAGCAGCTTCCCTGTGGCGGGGAAGTGCAAACGTACACGTTTTCGGCCGAAAACGCGTTTTCCGGCGAAAACGCACACCACGGCTCTTTCTGAGAAAAAGCAAGCACGGAGGACGAGAACCGCTTTTGCCCTGCGTAGCGTTCCGGGCAGCGGGTAGAACCAGGCAGAGAATTCCCGGCTAGCAGCTTCCCTGTGGCGGGGAAGTGCAAACGTACACGTTTTCGGCCGAAAACGCGTTTTCCGGCGAAATCGCACACCACGGCTCTTTCTGAGAAAAAGCAAGCACGGAGGACGAGAACCGCTTTTGCCCTGCGTAGCGTTCCGGGCAGCGGGTAGAACCAGGCAGAGAATTCCCGGCTAGCAGCTTCCCTGTGGCGGGGAAGTGCAAACGTACACGTTTTCGGCCGAAAACGCGTTTTCCGGCGAAATCGCACACCACGGCTCTTTCTGAGAAAAAGCAAGCACGGAGGACGAGAACCGCTTTTGCCCTGCGTAGCGTTCCGGGCAGCGCGTAGAACCAGGCAGAGAATTCCCGGCTAGCAGCTTCCCTGTGGCGGGGAAGTGCAAACGTACACGTTTTCGGCCGAAAACGCGTTTTCCGGCGAAAACGCACACCACGGCTCTTTCTGAGAAAAAGCAAGCACGGAGGACGAGAACCGCTTTTGCCCTGCGTAGCGTTCCGGGCAGCGGGTAGAACCAGGCAGAGAATTCCCGGCTAGCAGCTTCCCTGTGGCGGGGAAGTGCAAACGTACACGTTTTCGGCCGAAAACGCGTTTTCCGGCGAAAACGCACACCACGGCTCTTTATGAGAAAAAGCAAGCACGGAGGACGAGAACCGCTTTTGCCCTGCGTAGCGTTCCGGGCAGCGGGTAGAACCAGGCAGAGAATTCCCGGCTAGCAGCTTCCCTGTGGCGGGGAAGTGCAAACGTACACGTTTTCGGCCGAAAACGCGTTTTCCGGCGAAAACGCACACCACGGCTCTTTCTGAGAAAAAGCAAGCACGGAGGACGTGAACCGCTTTTGCCCTGCGTAGCGTTCCGGGCAGCGGGTAGAACCAGGCAGAGAATTCCCGGCTAGCAGCTTCCCTGTGGCGGGGAAGTGCAAACGTACACGTTTTCGGCCGAAAACGCGTTTTCCGGCGAAAAGGCACACCACGGCTCTTTCTGAGAAAAAGCAAGCACGGAGGACGAGAACCGCTTTTGCCCTGCGTAGCGTTCCGGGCAGCGGCTAGAACCAGGCAGAGAATTCCCGGCTAGCAGCTTCCCTGTGGCGGGGAAGTGCAAACGTACACGTTTTCGGCCGAAAACGCGTTTTCCGGCGAGAACGCACACCACGGCTCTTTCTGAGAAAAAGCAAGCACGGAGGACGAGAACCGCTTTTGCCCTGCGTAGCGTTCCGGGCAGCGGGTAGAACCAGGCAGAGAATTCCCGGCTAGCAGCTTCCCTGTGGCGGGGAAGTGCAAACGTACACGTTTTCGGCCGAAAACGCGTTTTCCGGCGAAAACGCACACCACGGCTCTTTCTGAGAAAAAGCAAGCACGGAGGACGAGAACCGCTTTTGCCCTGCGTAGCGTTCCGGGCAGCGGGTAGAACCAGGCAGAGAATTCCCGGCTAGCAGCTTCCCTGTGGCGGGGAAGTGCAAACGTACACGTTTTCTGTCGAAAACGCGTTTTCCGGCGAAAACGCACACCACGGCTCTTTCTGAGAAAAAGCAAGCACGGAGGACGAGAACCGCTTTTGCCCTGCGTAGCGTTCCGGGCAGCGGCTAGAACCAGGCAGAGAATTCCCGGCTAGCAGCTTCCCTGTGGCGGGGAAGTGCAAACGTACACGTTTTCTGTCGAAAACGCGTTTTCCGGCGAAAACGTACACCACGGCTCTTTCTGAGAAAAAGCAAGCACGGAGGACGAGAACCGCTTTTGCCCCGCGTAGCGTTCCGGGCAGCGGGTAGAACCAGGCAGAGAATTCCCGGCTAGCAGCTTCCCTGTGGCGGGGAAGTGCAAACGTACACGTTTTCGGCCGAAAACTCGTTTTCCGGCGAAAACGCACACCACGGCTCTTTCTGAGAAAAAGCAAGCACGGAGGACGAGAACCGCTTTTGCCCTGCGTAGCGTTCCGGGCAGCGGGTAGAACCAGGCAGAGAATTCCCGGCTAGCAGCTTCCCTGTGGCGGGGAAGTGCAAACGTACACGTTTTCGGCCGAAAACGCGTTTTCCGGCAAAATCGCACACCACGGCTCTTTCTGAGAAAAAGCAAGCACGGAGGACGAGAACCGCTTTTGCCCTGCGTAGCGTTCCGGGCAGCGGGTAGAACCAGGCAGAGAATTCCCGGCTAGCAGCTTCCCTGTGGCGGGGAAGTGCAAACGTACACGTTTTCGGCCGAAAACGCGTTTTCCGGCGAAAACGCACACCACGGCTCTTTCTGAGAAAAAGCAAGCACGGAGGACGAGAACCGCTTTTGCCCTGCGTAGCGTTCCGGGCAGCGGGTAGAACCAGGCAGAGAATTCCCGGCTAGCAGCTTCCCTGTGGCGGGGAAGTGCAAACGTACACGTTTTCGGCCGAAAACGCGTTTTCCGGCGAAATCGCACACCACGGCTCTTTCTGAGAAAAAGCAAGCACGGAGGACGAGAACCGCTTTTGCCCTGCGTAGCGTTCCGGGCAGCGCGTAGAACCAGGCAGAGAATTCCCGGCTAGCAGCTTCCCTGTGGCGGGGAAGTGCAAACGTACACGTTTTCGGCCGAAAACTCGTTTTCCGGCGAAAACGCACACCACGGCTCTTTCTGAGAAAAAGCAAGCACGGAGGACGAGAACCGCTTTTGCCCTGCGTAGCGTTCCGGGCAGCGGGTAGAACCAGTCAGAGAATTCCCGGCTAGCAGCTTCCCTGTGGCGGGGAAGTGCAAACGTACACGTTTTCGGCCGAAAACGCGTTTTCCGGCGAAAACGCACACCACGGCTCTTTCTGAGAAAAAGCAAGCACGGAGGACGAGAACCGCTTTTGCCCTGCGTAGCGTTCCGGGCAGCGGGTAGAACCAGGCAGAAAATTCCCGGCTAGCAGCTTCCCTGTGGCGGGGAAGTGCAAACGTACACGTTTTCGGCCGAAAACGCGTTTTCCGGCGAAAACGCACACCACGGCTCTTTCTGAGAAAAAGCAAGCACGGAGGACGTGAACCGCTTTTGCCCTGCGTAGCGTTCCGGGCAGCGGGTAGAACCAGGCAGAGAATTCCCGGCTAGCAGCTTCCCTGTGGCGGGGAAGTGCAAACGTACACGTTTTCGGCCGAAAACGCGTTTTCCGGCGAAAAGGCACACCACGGCTCTTTCTGAGAAAAAGCAAGCACGGAGGACGAGAACCGCTTTTGCCCTGCGTAGCGTTCCGGGCAGCGGGTAGAACCAGGCAGAGAATTCCCGGCTAGCAGCTTCCCTGTGGCGGGGAAGTGCAAACGTACACGTTTTCGGCCGAAAACGCGTTTTCCGGCGAGAACGCACACCACGGCTCTTTCTGAGAAAAAGCAAGCACGGAGGACGAGAACCGCTTTTGCCCTGCGTAGCGTTCCGGGCAGCGGGTAGAACCAGGCAGAGAATTCCCGGCTAGCAGCTTCCCTGTGGCGGGGAAGTGCAAACGTACACGTTTTCGGCCGAAAACGCGTTTTCCGGCGAAAACGCACACCACGGCTCTTTCTGAGAAAAAGCAAGCACGGAGGACGAGAACCGCTTTTGCCCTGCGTAGCGTTCCGGGCAGCGGGTAGAACCAGGCAGAGAATTCCCGGCTAGCAGCTTCCCTGTGGCGGGGAAGTGCAAACGTACACGTTTTCTGTCGAAAACGCGTTTTCCGGCGAAAACGCACACCACGGCTCTTTCTGAGAAAAAGCAAGCACGGAGGACGAGAACCGCTTTTGCCCTGCGTAGCGTTCCGGGCAGCGGCTAGAACCAGGCAGAGAATTCCCGGCTAGCAGCTTCCCTGTGGCGGGGAAGTGCAAACGTACACGTTTTCGGCCGAAAACGCGTTTTCCGGCGAAAACGCACACCACGGCTCTTTCTGAGAAAAAGCAAGCACGGAGGACGAGAACCGCTTTTGCCCTGCGTAGCGTTCCGGGCAGCGGCTAGAACCAGGCAGAGAATTCCCGGCTAGCAGCTTCCCTGTGGCGGGGAAGTGCAAACGTACACGTTTTCGGCCGAAAACGCGTTTTCCGGCGAAAACGCACACCACGGCTCTTTCTGAGAAAAAGCAAGCACGGAGGACGAGAACCGCTTTTGCCCTGCGTAGCGTTCCGGGCAGCGGGTAGAACCAGGCAGAGAATTCCCGGCTAGCAGCTTCCCTGTGGCGGGGAAGTGCAAACGTACACGTTTTCGGCCGAAAACGCGTTTTCCGGCGAAAACGCACACCACGGCTCTTTCTGAGAAAAAGCAAGCACGGAGGACGAGAACCGCTTCTGCCCTGCGTAGCGTTCCGGGCAGCGGGTAGAACCAGGCAGAGAATTCCCGGCTAGCAGCTTCCCTGTGGCGGGGAAGTGCAAACGTACACGTTTTCGGCCGAAAACGCGTTTTCCGGCGAAAACGCACACCACGGCTCTTTCTGAGAAAAAGCAAGCACGGAGGACGAGAACCGCTTTTGCCCTGCGTAGCGTTCCGGGCAGCGGGTAGAACCAGGCAGAGAATTCCCGGCTAGCAGCTTCCCTGTGGCGGGGAAGTGCAAACGTACACGTTTTCGGCCGAAAACGCGTTTTCCGGCGAAAACGCACACCACGGCTCTTTCTGAGAAAAAGCAAGCACGGAGGACGAGAACCGCTTTTGCCCTGCGTAGCGTTCCGGGCAGCGGGTAGAACCAGTCAGAGAATTCCCGGCTAGCAGCTTCCCTGTGGCGGGGAAGTGCAAACGTACACGTTTTCGGCCGAAAACGCGTTTTCCGGCGAAATCGCACACCACGGCTCTTTCTGAGAAAAAGCAAGCACGGAGGACGAGAACCGCTTTTGCCCTGCGTAGCGTTCCGGGCAGCGGGTAGAACCAGGCAGAGAATTCCCGGCTAGCAGCTTCCCTGTGGCGGGGAAGTGCAAACGTACACGTTTTCGGCCGAAAACGCGTTTTCCGGCGAAAACGCACACCACGGCTCTTTCTGAGAAAAAGCAAGCACGGAGGACGAGAACCGCTTTTGCCCTGCGTAGCGTTCCGGGCAGCGGGTAGAACCAGGCAGAGAATTCCCGGCTAGCAGCTTCCCTGTGGCGGGGAAGTGCAAACGTACACGTTTTCGGCCGAAAACGCGTTTTCCGGCGAAAACGCACACCACGGCTCTTTCTGAGAAAAAGCAAGCACGGAGGACGAGAACCGCTTTTGCCCTGCGTAGCGTTCCGGGCAGCGGGTAGAACCAGGCAAAGAATTCCCGGCTAGCAGCTTCCCTGTGGCGGGGAAGTGCAAACGTACACGTTTTCGGCCGAAAACGCGTTTTCCGGCGAAATCGCACACCACGGCTCTTTCTGAGAAAAAGCAAGCACGGAGGACGAGAACCGCTTTTGCCCTGCGTAGCGTTCCGGGCAGCGGGTAGAACCAGGCAGAGAATTCCCGGCTAGCAGCTTCCCTGTGGCGGGGAAGTGCAAACGTACACGTTTTCGGCCGAAAACGCGTTTTCCGGCGAAAACGCACACCACGGCTCTTTCTGAGAAAAAGCAAGCACGGAGGACGAGAACCGCTTCTGCCCTGCGTAGCGTTCCGGGCAGCGGGTAGAACCAGGCAGAGAATTCCCGGCTAGCAGCTTCCCTGTGGCGGGGAAGTGCAAACGTACACGTTTTCGGCCGAAAACGCGTTTTCCGGCGAAAACGCACACCACGGCTCTTTCTGAGAAAAAGCAAGCACGGAGGACGAGAACCGCTTTTGCCCTGCGTAGCGTTCCGGGCAGCGGGTAGAACCAGGCAGAGAATTCCCGGCTAGCAGCTTCCCTGTGGCGGGGAAGTGCAAACGTACACGTTTTCTGTCGAAAACGCGTTTTCCGGCGAAAACGCACACCACGGCTCTTTCTGAGAAAAAGCAAGCACGGAGGACGAGAACCGCTTTTGCCCTGCGTAGCGTTCCGGGCAGCGGGTAGAACCAGTCAGAGAATTCCCGGCTAGCAGCTTCCCTGTGGCGGGGAAGTGCAAACGTACACGTTTTCGGCCGAAAACGCGTTTTCCGGCGAAATCGCACACCACGGCTCTTTCTGAGAAAAAGCAAGCACGGAGGACGAGAACCGCTTTTGCCCTGCGTAGCGTTCCGGGCAGCGGGTAGAACCAGGCAGAGAATTCCCGGCTAGCAGCTTCCCTGTGGCGGGGAAGTGCAAACGTACACGTTTTCGGCCGAAAACGCGTTTTCCGGCGAAAACGCACACCACGGCTCTTTCTGAGAAAAAGCAAGCACGGAGGACGAGAACCGCTTTTGCCCTGCGTAGCGTTCCGGGCAGCGGGTAGAACCAGGCAGAGAATTCCCGGCTAGCAGCTTCCCTGTGGCGGGGAAGTGCAAACGTACACGTTTTCGGCCGAAAACGCGTTTTCCGGCGAAAACGCACACCACGGCTCTTTCTGAGAAAAAGCAAGCACGGAGGACGAGAACCGCTTTTGCCCTGCGTAGCGTTCCGGGCAGCGGGTAGAACCAGGCAAAGAATTCCCGGCTAGCAGCTTCCCTGTGGCGGGGAAGTGCAAACGTACACGTTTTCGGCCGAAAACGCGTTTTCCGGCGAAATCGCACACCACGGCTCTTTCTGAGAAAAAGCAAGCACGGAGGACGAGAACCGCTTTTGCCCTGCGTAGCGTTCCGGGCAGCGGGTAGAACCAGGCAGAGAATTCCCGGCTAGCAGCTTCCCTGTGGCGGGGAAGTGCAAACGTACACGTTTTCGGCCGAAAACGCGTTTTCCGGCGAAATCGCACACCACGGCTCTTTCTGAGAAAAAGCGAGCACGGAGGACGAGAACCGCTTTTGCCCTGCGTAGCGTTCCGGGCAGCGGGTAGAACCAGGCAGAGAATTCCCGGCTAGCAGCTTCCCTGTGGCGGGGAAGTGCAAACGTACACGTTTTCGGCCGAAAACTCGTTTTCCGGCGAAATCGCACACCACGGCTCTTTCTGAGAAAAAGCAAGAACGGAGGACGAGAACCGCTTTTGCCCTGCGTAGCGTTCCGGGCAGCGGGTAGAACCAGGCAGAGAATTCCCGGCTAGCAGCTTCCCTCTGGCGGGGAAGTGCAAACGTACACGTTTTCGGCCGAAAACGCGTTTTCCGGCGAAAACGCACGCCACGGCTCTTTCTGAGAAAAAGCAAGCACGGAGGACGAGAACCGCTTTTGCCCTGCGTAGCGTTCCGGGCAGCGGGTAGAACCAGGCAGAGAATTCCCGGCTAGCAGCTTCCCTGTGGCGGGGAAGTGCAAACGTACACGTTTTCGGCCGAAAACGCGTTTTCCGGCGAAATCGCACACCACGGCTCTTTCTGAGAAAAAGCAAGCACGGAGGACGAGAACCGCTTTTGCCCTGGGTAGCGTTCCGGGCAGCGGGTAGAACCAGGCAGAGAATTCCCGGCTAGCAGCTTCCCTGTGGCGGGGAAGTGCAAACGTACACGTTTTCGGCCGAAAACGCGTTTTCCGGCGAAAACGCACACCACGGCTCTTTCTGAGAAAAAGCAAGCACGGAGGACGAGAACCGCTTTTGCCCTGCGTAGCGTTCCGGGCAGCGGGTAGAACCAGGCAGAGAATTCCCGGCTAGCAGCTTCCCTGTGGCGGGGAAGTGCAAACGTACACGTTTTCGGCCGAAAACGCGTTTTCCGGCGAAAACGCACACCACGGCTCTTTCTGAGAAAAAGCAAGCACGGAGGACGAGAACCGCTTTTGCCCTGCGTAGCGTTCCGGGCAGCGGGTAGAACCAGGCAGAGAATTCCCGGCTAGCAGCTTCCCTGTGGCGGGGAAGTGCAAACGTACACGTTTTCGGCCGAAAACGCGTTTTCCGGCGAAAACGCACACCACGGCTCTTTCTGAGAAAAAGCAAGCACGGAGGACGAGAACCGCTTTTGCCCTGCGTAGCGTTCCGGGCAGCGGGTAGAACCAGGCAGAGAATTCCCGGCTAGCAGCTTCCCTGTGGCGGGGAAGTGCAAACGTACACGTTTTCGGCCGAAAACGCGTTTTCCGGCGAAAACGCACACCACGGCTCTTTCTGAGAAAAAGCAAGCACGGAGGACGAGAACCGCTTTTGCCCTGCGTAGCGTTCCGGGCAGCGGGTAGAACCAGGCAGAGAATTCCCGGCTAGCAGCTTCCCTGTGGCGGGGAAGTGCAAACGTACACGTTTTCGGCCGAAAACGCGTTTTCCGGCGAAAACGCACACCACGGCTCTTTCTGAGAAAAAGCAAGCACGGAGGACGAGAACCGCTTTTGCCCTGCGTAGCGTTCCGGGCAGCGGGTAGAACCAGGCAGAGAATTCCCGGCTAGCAGCTTCCCTGTGGCGGGGAAGTGCAAACGTACACGTTTTCGGCCGAAAACGCGTTTTCCGGCGAAAACGCACACCACGGCTCTTTCTGAGAAAAAGCAAGCACGGAGGACGAGAACCGCTTTTGCCCTGCGTAGCGTTCCGGGCAGCGGGTAGAACCAGGCAGAGAATTCCCGGCTAGCAGCTTCCCTGTGGCGGGGAAGTGCAAACGTACACGTTTTCGGCCGAAAACGCGTTTTCCGGCGAAAACGCACACCACGGCTCTTTCTGAGAAAAAGCAAGCACGGAGGACGAGAACCGCTTTTGCCCTGCGTAGCGTTCCGGGCAGCGGGTAGAACCAGGCAGAGAATTCCCGGCTAGCAGCTTCCCTGTGGCGGGGAAGTGCAAACGTACACGTTTTCGGCCGAAAACGCGTTTTCCGGCGAAAACGCACACCACGGCTCTTTCTGAGAAAAAGCAAGCACGGAGGACGAGAACCGCTTTTGCCCTGCGTAGCGTTCCGGGCAGCGGGTAGAACCAGGCAGAGAATTCCCGGCTAGCAGCTTCCCTGTGGCGGGGAAGTGCAAACGTACACGTTTTCGGCCGAAAACGCGTTTTCCGGCGAAAACGCACACCACGGCTCTTTCTGAGAAAAAGCAAGCACGGAGGACGAGAACCGCTTTTGCCCTGCGTAGCGTTCCGGGCAGCGGGTAGAACCAGGCAGAGAATTCCCGGCTAGCAGCTTCCCTGTGGCGGGGAAGTGCAAACGTACACGTTTTCGGCCGAAAACGCGTTTTCCGGCGAAAACGCACACCACGGCTCTTTCTGAGAAAAAGCAAGCACGGAGGACGAGAACCGCTTTTGCCCTGCGTAGCGTTCCGGGCAGCGGGTAGAACCAGGCAGAGAATTCCCGGCTAGCAGCTTCCCTGTGGCGGGGAAGTGCAAACGTACACGTTTTCGGCCGAAAACGCGTTTTCCGGCGAAAACGCACACCACGGCTCTTTCTGAGAAAAAGCAAGCACGGAGGACGAGAACCGCTTTTGCCCTGCGTAGCGTTCCGGGCAGCGGGTAGAACCAGGCAGAGAATTCCCGGCTAGCAGCTTCCCTGTGGCGGGGAAGTGCAAACGTACACGTTTTCGGCCGAAAACGCGTTTTCCGGCGAAAACGCACACCACGGCTCTTTCTGAGAAAAAGCAAGCACGGAGGACGAGAACCGCTTTTGCCCTGCGTAGCGTTCCGGGCAGCGGGTAGAACCAGGCAGAGAATTCCCGGCTAGCAGCTTCCCTGTGGCGGGGAAGTGCAAACGTACACGTTTTCGGCCGAAAACGCGTTTTCCGGCGAAAACGCACACCACGGCTCTTTCTGAGAAAAAGCAAGCACGGAGGACGAGAACCGCTTTTGCCCTGCGTAGCGTTCCGGGCAGCGGGTAGAACCAGGCAGAGAATTCCCGGCTAGCAGCTTCCCTGTGGCGGGGAAGTGCAAACGTACACGTTTTCGGCCGAAAACGCGTTTTCCGGCGAAAACGCACACCACGGCTCTTTCTGAGAAAAAGCAAGCACGGAGGACGAGAACCGCTTTTGCCCTGCGTAGCGTTCCGGGCAGCGGGTAGAACCAGGCAGAGAATTCCCGGCTAGCAGCTTCCCTGTGGCGGGGAAGTGCAAACGTACACGTTTTCGGCCGAAAACGCGTTTTCCGGCGAAAACGCACACCACGGCTCTTTCTGAGAAAAAGCAAGCACGGAGGACGAGAACCGCTTTTGCCCTGCGTAGCGTTCCGGGCAGCGGGTAGAACCAGGCAGAGAATTCCCGGCTAGCAGCTTCCCTGTGGCGGGGAAGTGCAAACGTACACGTTTTCGGCCGAAAACGCGTTTTCCGGCGAAAACGCACACCACGGCTCTTTCTGAGAAAAAGCAAGCACGGAGGACGAGAACCGCTTTTGCCCTGCGTAGCGTTCCGGGCAGCGGGTAGAACCAGGCAGAGAATTCCCGGCTAGCAGCTTCCCTGTGGCGGGGAAGTGCAAACGTACACGTTTTCGGCCGAAAACGCGTTTTCCGGCGAAAACGCACACCACGGCTCTTTCTGAGAAAAAGCAAGCACGGAGGACGAGAACCGCTTTTGCCCTGCGTAGCGTTCCGGGCAGCGGGTAGAACCAGGCAGAGAATTCCCGGCTAGCAGCTTCCCTGTGGCGGGGAAGTGCAAACGTACACGTTTTCGGCCGAAAACGCGTTTTCCGGCGAAAACGCACACCACGGCTCTTTCTGAGAAAAAGCAAGCACGGAGGACGAGAACCGCTTTTGCCCTGCGTAGCGTTCCGGGCAGCGGGTAGAACCAGGCAGAGAATTCCCGGCTAGCAGCTTCCCTGTGGCGGGGAAGTGCAAACGTACACGTTTTCGGCCGAAAACGCGTTTTCCGGCGAAAACGCACACCACGGCTCTTTCTGAGAAAAAGCAAGCACGGAGGACGAGAACCGCTTTTGCCCTGCGTAGCGTTCCGGGCAGCGGGTAGAACCAGGCAGAGAATTCCCGGCTAGCAGCTTCCCTGTGGCGGGGAAGTGCAAACGTACACGTTTTCGGCCGAAAACGCGTTTTCCGGCGAAAACGCACACCACGGCTCTTTCTGAGAAAAAGCAAGCACGGAGGACGAGAACCGCTTTTGCCCTGCGTAGCGTTCCGGGCAGCGGGTAGAACCAGGCAGAGAATTCCCGGCTAGCAGCTTCCCTGTGGCGGGGAAGTGCAAACGTACACGTTTTCGGCCGAAAACGCGTTTTCCGGCGAAAACGCACACCACGGCTCTTTCTGAGAAAAAGCAAGCACGGAGGACGAGAACCGCTTTTGCCCTGCGTAGCGTTCCGGGCAGCGGGTAGAACCAGGCAGAGAATTCCCGGCTAGCAGCTTCCCTGTGGCGGGGAAGTGCAAACGTACACGTTTTCGGCCGAAAACGCGTTTTCCGGCGAAAACGCACACCACGGCTCTTTCTGAGAAAAAGCAAGCACGGAGGACGAGAACCGCTTTTGCCCTGCGTAGCGTTCCGGGCAGCGGGTAGAACCAGGCAGAGAATTCCCGGCTAGCAGCTTCCCTGTGGCGGGGAAGTGCAAACGTACACGTTTTCGGCCGAAAACGCGTTTTCCGGCGAAAACGCACACCACGGCTCTTTCTGAGAAAAAGCAAGCACGGAGGACGAGAACCGCTTTTGCCCTGCGTAGCGTTCCGGGCAGCGGGTAGAACCAGGCAGAGAATTCCCGGCTAGCAGCTTCCCTGTGGCGGGGAAGTGCAAACGTACACGTTTTCGGCCGAAAACGCGTTTTCCGGCGAAAACGCACACCACGGCTCTTTCTGAGAAAAAGCAAGCACGGAGGACGAGAACCGCTTTTGCCCTGCGTAGCGTTCCGGGCAGCGGGTAGAACCAGGCAGAGAATTCCCGGCTAGCAGCTTCCCTGTGGCGGGGAAGTGCAAACGTACACGTTTTCGGCCGAAAACGCGTTTTCCGGCGAAAACGCACACCACGGCTCTTTCTGAGAAAAAGCAAGCACGGAGGACGAGAACCGCTTTTGCCCTGCGTAGCGTTCCGGGCAGCGGGTAGAACCAGGCAGAGAATTCCCGGCTAGCAGCTTCCCTGTGGCGGGGAAGTGCAAACGTACACGTTTTCGGCCGAAAACGCGTTTTCCGGCGAAAACGCACACCACGGCTCTTTCTGAGAAAAAGCAAGCACGGAGGACGAGAACCGCTTTTGCCCTGCGTAGCGTTCCGGGCAGCGGGTAGAACCAGGCAGAGAATTCCCGGCTAGCAGCTTCCCTGTGGCGGGGAAGTGCAAACGTACACGTTTTCGGCCGAAAACGCGTTTTCCGGCGAAAACGCACACCACGGCTCTTTCTGAGAAAAAGCAAGCACGGAGGACGAGAACCGCTTTTGCCCTGCGTAGCGTTCCGGGCAGCGGGTAGAACCAGGCAGAGAATTCCCGGCTAGCAGCTTCCCTGTGGCGGGGAAGTGCAAACGTACACGTTTTCGGCCGAAAACGCGTTTTCCGGCGAAAACGCACACCACGGCTCTTTCTGAGAAAAAGCAAGCACGGAGGACGAGAACCGCTTTTGCCCTGCGTAGCGTTCCGGGCAGCGGGTAGAACCAGGCAGAGAATTCCCGGCTAGCAGCTTCCCTGTGGCGGGGAAGTGCAAACGTACACGTTTTCGGCCGAAAACGCGTTTTCCGGCGAAAACGCACACCACGGCTCTTTCTGAGAAAAAGCAAGCACGGAGGACGAGAACCGCTTTTGCCCTGCGTAGCGTTCCGGGCAGCGGGTAGAACCAGGCAGAGAATTCCCGGCTAGCAGCTTCCCTGTGGCGGGGAAGTGCAAACGTACACGTTTTCGGCCGAAAACGCGTTTTCCGGCGAAAACGCACACCACGGCTCTTTCTGAGAAAAAGCAAGCACGGAGGACGAGAACCGCTTTTGCCCTGCGTAGCGTTCCGGGCAGCGGGTAGAACCAGGCAGAGAATTCCCGGCTAGCAGCTTCCCTGTGGCGGGGAAGTGCAAACGTACACGTTTTCGGCCGAAAACGCGTTTTCCGGCGAAAACGCACACCACGGCTCTTTCTGAGAAAAAGCAAGCACGGAGGACGAGAACCGCTTTTGCCCTGCGTAGCGTTCCGGGCAGCGGGTAGAACCAGGCAGAGAATTCCCGGCTAGCAGCTTCCCTGTGGCGGGGAAGTGCAAACGTACACGTTTTCGGCCGAAAACGCGTTTTCCGGCGAAAACGCACACCACGGCTCTTTCTGAGAAAAAGCAAGCACGGAGGACGAGAACCGCTTTTGCCCTGCGTAGCGTTCCGGGCAGCGGGTAGAACCAGGCAGAGAATTCCCGGCTAGCAGCTTCCCTGTGGCGGGGAAGTGCAAACGTACACGTTTTCGGCCGAAAACGCGTTTTCCGGCGAAAACGCACACCACGGCTCTTTCTGAGAAAAAGCAAGCACGGAGGACGAGAACCGCTTTTGCCCTGCGTAGCGTTCCGGGCAGCGGGTAGAACCAGGCAGAGAATTCCCGGCTAGCAGCTTCCCTGTGGCGGGGAAGTGCAAACGTACACGTTTTCGGCCGAAAACGCGTTTTCCGGCGAAAACGCACACCACGGCTCTTTCTGAGAAAAAGCAAGCACGGAGGACGAGAACCGCTTTTGCCCTGCGTAGCGTTCCGGGCAGCGGGTAGAACCAGGCAGAGAATTCCCGGCTAGCAGCTTCCCTGTGGCGGGGAAGTGCAAACGTACACGTTTTCGGCCGAAAACGCGTTTTCCGGCGAAAACGCACACCACGGCTCTTTCTGAGAAAAAGCAAGCACGGAGGACGAGAACCGCTTTTGCCCTGCGTAGCGTTCCGGGCAGCGGGTAGAACCAGGCAGAGAATTCCCGGCTAGCAGCTTCCCTGTGGCGGGGAAGTGCAAACGTACACGTTTTCGGCCGAAAACGCGTTTTCCGGCGAAAACGCACACCACGGCTCTTTCTGAGAAAAAGCAAGCACGGAGGACGAGAACCGCTTTTGCCCTGCGTAGCGTTCCGGGCAGCGGGTAGAACCAGGCAGAGAATTCCCGGCTAGCAGCTTCCCTGTGGCGGGGAAGTGCAAACGTACACGTTTTCGGCCGAAAACGCGTTTTCCGGCGAAAACGCACACCACGGCTCTTTCTGAGAAAAAGCAAGCACGGAGGACGAGAACCGCTTTTGCCCTGCGTAGCGTTCCGGGCAGCGGGTAGAACCAGGCAGAGAATTCCCGGCTAGCAGCTTCCCTGTGGCGGGGAAGTGCAAACGTACACGTTTTCGGCCGAAAACGCGTTTTCCGGCGAAAACGCACACCACGGCTCTTTCTGAGAAAAAGCAAGCACGGAGGACGAGAACCGCTTTTGCCCTGCGTAGCGTTCCGGGCAGCGGGTAGAACCAGGCAGAGAATTCCCGGCTAGCAGCTTCCCTGTGGCGGGGAAGTGCAAACGTACACGTTTTCGGCCGAAAACGCGTTTTCCGGCGAAAACGCACACCACGGCTCTTTCTGAGAAAAAGCAAGCACGGAGGACGAGAACCGCTTTTGCCCTGCGTAGCGTTCCGGGCAGCGGGTAGAACCAGGCAGAGAATTCCCGGCTAGCAGCTTCCCTGTGGCGGGGAAGTGCAAACGTACACGTTTTCGGCCGAAAACGCGTTTTCCGGCGAAATCGCACACCACGGCTCTTTCTGAGAAAAAGCAAGCACGGAGGACGAGAACCGCTTTTGCCCTGCGTAGCGTTCCGGGCAGCGGGTAGAACCAGGCAGAGAATTCCCGGCTAGCAGCTTCCCTGTGGCGGGGAAGTGCAAACGTACACGTTTTCGGCCGAAAACGCGTTTTCCGGCGAAAACGCACACCACGGCTCTTTCTGAGAAAAAGCAAGCACGGAGGACGAGAACCGCTTTTGCCCTGCGTAGCGTTCCGGGCAGCGGGTAGAACCAGGCAGAGAATTCCCGGCTAGCAGCTTCCCTGTGGCGGGGAAGTGCAAACGTACACGTTTTCGGCCGAAAACGCGTTTTCCGGCGAAAACGCACACCACGGCTCTTTCTGAGAAAAAGCAAGCACGGAGGACGAGAACCGCTTTTGCCCTGCGTAGCGTTCCGGGCAGCGGGTAGAACCAGGCAGAGAATTCCCGGCTAGCAGCTTCCCTGTGGCGGGGAAGTGCAAACGTACACGTTTTCGGCCGAAAACGCGTTTTCCGGCGAAAACGCACACCACGGCTCTTTCTGAGAAAAAGCAAGCACGGAGGACGAGAACCGCTTTTGCCCTGCGTAGCGTTCCGGGCAGCGGGTAGAACCAGGCAGAGAATTCCCGGCTAGCAGCTTCCCTGTGGCGGGGAAGTGCAAACGTACACGTTTTCGGCCGAAAACGCGTTTTCCGGCGAAAACGCACACCACGGCTCTTTCTGAGAAAAAGCAAGCACGGAGGACGAGAACCGCTTTTGCCCTGCGTAGCGTTCCGGGCAGCGGGTAGAACCAGGCAGAGAATTCCCGGCTAGCAGCTTCCCTGTGGCGGGGAAGTGCAAACGTACACGTTTTCGGCCGAAAACGCGTTTTCCGGCGAAAACGCACACCACGGCTCTTTCTGAGAAAAAGCAAGCACGGAGGACGAGAACCGCTTTTGCCCTGCGTAGCGTTCCGGGCAGCGGGTAGAACCAGGCAGAGAATTCCCGGCTAGCAGCTTCCCTGTGGCGGGGAAGTGCAAACGTACACGTTTTCGGCCGAAAACGCGTTTTCCGGCGAAAACGCACACCACGGCTCTTTCTGAGAAAAAGCAAGCACGGAGGACGAGAACCGCTTTTGCCCTGCGTAGCGTTCCGGGCAGCGGGTAGAACCAGGCAGAGAATTCCCGGCTAGCAGCTTCCCTGTGGCGGGGAAGTGCAAACGTACACGTTTTCGGCCGAAAACGCGTTTTCCGGCGAAAACGCACACCACGGCTCTTTCTGAGAAAAAGCAAGCACGGAGGACGAGAACCGCTTTTGCCCTGCGTAGCGTTCCGGGCAGCGGGTAGAACCAGGCAGAGAATTCCCGGCTAGCAGCTTCCCTCTGGCGGGGAAGTGCAAACGTACACGTTTTCGGCCGAAAACGCGTTTTCCGGCGAAATCGCACACCACGGCTCTTTCTGAGAAAAAGCAAGCACGGAGGACGAGAACCGCTTTTGCCCTGCGTAGCGTTCCGGGCAGCGGGTAGAACCAGGCAGAGAATTCCCGGCTAGCAGCTTCCCTGTGGCGGGGAAGTGCAAACGTACACGTTTTCGGCCGAAAACGCGTTTTCCGGCGAAAACGCACACCACGGCTCTTTCTGAGAAAAAGCAAGCACGGAGGACGAGAACCGCTTTTGCCCTGCGTAGCGTTCCGGGCAGCGGGTAGAACCAGGCAGAGAATTCCCGGCTAGCAGCTTCCCTGTGGCGGGGAAGTGCAAACGTACACGTTTTCGGCCGAAAACGCGTTTTCCGGCGAAAACGCACACCACGGCTCTTTCTGAGAAAAAGCAAGCACGGAGGACGAGAACCGCTTTTGCCCTGCGTAGCGTTCCGGGCAGCGGGTAGAACCAGGCAGAGAATTCCCGGCTAGCAGCTTCCCTGTGGCGGGGAAGTGCAAACGTACACGTTTTCGGCCGAAAACGCGTTTTCCGGCGAAATCGCACACCACGGCTCTTTCTGAGAAAAAGCAAGCACGGAGGACGAGAACCGCTTTTGCCCTGCGTAGCGTTCCGGGCAGCGGGTAGAACCAGGCAGAGAATTCCCGGCTAGCAGCTTCCCTGTGGCGGGGAAGTGCAAACGTACACGTTTTCGGCCGAAAACGCGTTTTCCGGCGAAAACGCACACCACGGCTCTTTCTGAGAAAAAGCAAGCACGGAGGACGAGAACCGCTTTTGCCCTGCGTAGCGTTCCGGGCAGCGGGTAGAACCAGGCAGAGAATTCCCGGCTAGCAGCTTCCCTGTGGCGGGGAAGTGCAAACGTACACGTTTTCGGCCGAAAACGCGTTTTCCGGCGAAAACGCACACCACGGCTCTTTCTGAGAAAAAGCAAGCACGGAGGACGAGAACCGCTTTTGCCCTGCGTAGCGTTCCGGGCAGCGGGTAGAACCAGGCAGAGAATTCCCGGCTAGCAGCTTCCCTGTGGCGGGGAAGTGCAAACGTACACGTTTTCGGCCGAAAACGCGTTTTCCGGCGAAATCGCACACCACGGCTCTTTCTGAGAAAAAGCAAGCACGGAGGACGAGAACCGCTTTTGCCCTGCGTAGCGTTCCGGGCAGCGGGTAGAACCAGGCAGAGAATTCCCGGCTAGCAGCTTCCCTGTGGCGGGGAAGTGCAAACGTACACGTTTTCGGCCGAAAACGCGTTTTCCGGCGAAATCGCACACCACGGCTCTTTCTGAGAAAAAGCAAGCACGGAGGACGAGAACCGCTTTTGCCCTGCGTAGCGTTCCGGGCAGCGGGTAGAACCAGGCAGAGAATTCCCGGCTAGCAGCTTCCTGTGGCGGGGAAGTGCAAACGTACACGTTTTCGGCCGAAAACGCGTTTTCCGGCGAAAACGCACACCACGGCTCTTTCTGAGAAAAAGCAAGCACGGAGGACGAGAACCGCTTTTGCCCTGCGTAGCGTTCCGGGCAGCGGGTAGAACCAGGCAGAGAATTCCCGGCTAGCAGCTTCCCTGTGGCGGGGAAGTGCAAACGTACACGTTTTCGGCCGAAAACGCGTTTTCCGGCGAAAACGCACACCACGGCTCTTTCTGAGAAAAAGCAAGCACGGAGGACGAGAACCGCTTTTGCCCTGCGTAGCGTTCCGGGCAGCGGGTAGAACCAGGCAGAGAATTCCCGGCTAGCAGCTTCCCTGTGGCGGGGAAGTGCAAACGTACACGTTTTCGGCCGAAAACGCGTTTTCCGGCGAAAACGCACACCACGGCTCTTTCTGAGAAAAAGCAAGCACGGAGGACGAGAACCGCTTTTGCCCTGCGTAGCGTTCCGGGCAGCGGGTAGAACCAGGCAGAGAATTCCCGGCTAGCAGCTTCCTGTGGCGGGGAAGTGCAAACGTACACGTTTTCGGCCGAAAACGCGTTTTCCGGCGAAAACGCACACCACGGCTCTTTCTGAGAAAAAGCAAGCACGGAGGACGAGAACCGCTTTTGCCCTGCGTAGCGTTCCGGGCAGCGGGTAGAACCAGGCAGAGAATTCCCGGCTAGCAGCTTCCCTCTGGCGGGGAAGTGCAAACGTACACGTTTTCGGCCGAAAACGCGTTTTCCGGCGAAATCGCACACCACGGCTCTTTCTGAGAAAAAGCAAGCACGGAGGACGAGAACCGCTTTTGCCCTGCGTAGCGTTCCGGGCAGCGGGTAGAACCAGGCAGAGAATTCCCGGCTAGCAGCTTCCCTCTGGCGGGGAAGTGCAAACGTACACGTTTTCGGCCGAAAACGCGTTTTCCGGCGAAAACGCACACCACGGCTCTTTCTGAGAAAAAGCAAGCACGGAGGACGAGAACCGCTTTTGCCCTGCGTAGCGTTCCGGGCAGCGGGTAGAACCAGGCAGAGAATTCCCGGCTAGCAGCTTCCCTGTGGCGGGGAAGTGCAAACGTACACGTTTTCGGCCGAAAACGCGTTTTCCGGCGAAATCGCACACCACGGCTCTTTCTGAGAAAAAGCAAGCACGGAGGACGAGAACCGCTTTTGCCCTGCGTAGCGTTCCGGGCAGCGGGTAGAACCAGGCAGAGAATTCCCGGCTAGCAGCTTCCCTGTGGCGGGGAAGTGCAAACGTACACGTTTTCGGCCGAAAACGCGTTTTCCGGCGAAAACGCACACCACGGCTCTTTCTGAGAAAAAGCAAGCACGGAGGACGAGAACCGCTTTTGCCCTGCGTAGCGTTCCGGGCAGCGGGTAGAACCAGGCAGAGAATTCCCGGCTAGCAGCTTCCCTGTGGCGGGGAAGTGCAAACGTACACGTTTTCGGCCGAAAACGCGTTTTCCGGCGAAAACGCACACCACGGCTCTTTCTGAGAAAAAGCAAGCACGGAGGACGAGAACCGCTTTTGCCCTGCGTAGCGTTCCGGGCAGCGGGTAGAACCAGGCAGAGAATTCCCGGCTAGCAGCTTCCCTGTGGCGGGGAAGTGCAAACGTACACGTTTTCGGCCGAAAACGCGTTTTCCGGCGAAAACGCACACCACGGCTCTTTCTGAGAAAAAGCAAGCACGGAGGACGAGAACCGCTTTTGCCCTGCGTAGCGTTCCGGGCAGCGGGTAGAACCAGGCAGAGAATTCCCGGCTAGCAGCTTCCCTGTGGCGGGGAAGTGCAAACGTACACGTTTTCGGCCGAAAACGCGTTTTCCGGCGAAAACGCACACCACGGCTCTTTCTGAGAAAAAGCAAGCACGGAGGACGAGAACCGCTTTTGCCCTGCGTAGCGTTCCGGGCAGCGGGTAGAACCAGGCAGAGAATTCCCGGCTAGCAGCTTCCCTGTGGCGGGGAAGTGCAAACGTACACGTTTTCGGCCGAAAACGCGTTTTCCGGCGAAAACGCACACCACGGCTCTTTCTGAGAAAAAGCAAGCACGGAGGACGAGAACCGCTTTTGCCCTGCGTAGCGTTCCGGGCAGCGGGTAGAACCAGGCAGAGAATTCCCGGCTAGCAGCTTCCCTGTGGCGGGGAAGTGCAAACGTACACGTTTTCGGCCGAAAACGCGTTTTCCGGCGAAAACGCACACCACGGCTCTTTCTGAGAAAAAGCAAGCACGGAGGACGAGAACCGCTTTTGCCCTGCGTAGCGTTCCGGGCAGCGGGTAGAACCAGGCAGAGAATTCCCGGCTAGCAGCTTCCCTGTGGCGGGGAAGTGCAAACGTACACGTTTTCGGCCGAAAACGCGTTTTCCGGCGAAAACGCACACCACGGCTCTTTCTGAGAAAAAGCAAGCACGGAGGACGAGAACCGCTTTTGCCCTGCGTAGCGTTCCGGGCAGCGGGTAGAACCAGGCAGAGAATTCCCGGCTAGCAGCTTCCCTGTGGCGGGGAAGTGCAAACGTACACGTTTTCGGCCGAAAACGCGTTTTCCGGCGAAAACGCACACCACGGCTCTTTCTGAGAAAAAGCAAGCACGGAGGACGAGAACCGCTTTTGCCCTGCGTAGCGTTCCGGGCAGCGGGTAGAACCAGGCAGAGAATTCCCGGCTAGCAGCTTCCCTGTGGCGGGGAAGTGCAAACGTACACGTTTTCGGCCGAAAACGCGTTTTCCGGCGAAAACGCACACCACGGCTCTTTCTGAGAAAAAGCAAGCACGGAGGACGAGAACCGCTTTTGCCCTGCGTAGCGTTCCGGGCAGCGGGTAGAACCAGGCAGAGAATTCCCGGCTAGCAGCTTCCCTGTGGCGGGGAAGTGCAAACGTACACGTTTTCGGCCGAAAACGCGTTTTCCGGCGAAAACGCACACCACGGCTCTTTCTGAGAAAAAGCAAGCACGGAGGACGAGAACCGCTTTTGCCCTGCGTAGCGTTCCGGGCAGCGGGTAGAACCAGGCAGAGAATTCCCGGCTAGCAGCTTCCCTGTGGCGGGGAAGTGCAAACGTACACGTTTTCGGCCGAAAACGCGTTTTCCGGCGAAAACGCACACCACGGCTCTTTCTGAGAAAAAGCAAGCACGGAGGACGAGAACCGCTTTTGCCCTGCGTAGCGTTCCGGGCAGCGGGTAGAACCAGGCAGAGAATTCCCGGCTAGCAGCTTCCCTGTGGCGGGGAAGTGCAAACGTACACGTTTTCGGCCGAAAACGCGTTTTCCGGCGAAAACGCACACCACGGCTCTTTCTGAGAAAAAGCAAGCACGGAGGACGAGAACCGCTTTTGCCCTGCGTAGCGTTCCGGGCAGCGGGTAGAACCAGGCAGAGAATTCCCGGCTAGCAGCTTCCCTGTGGCGGGGAAGTGCAAACGTACACGTTTTCGGCCGAAAACGCGTTTTCCGGCGAAAACGCACACCACGGCTCTTTCTGAGAAAAAGCAAGCACGGAGGACGAGAACCGCTTTTGCCCTGCGTAGCGTTCCGGGCAGCGGGTAGAACCAGGCAGAGAATTCCCGGCTAGCAGCTTCCCTGTGGCGGGGAAGTGCAAACGTACACGTTTTCGGCCGAAAACGCGTTTTCCGGCGAAAACGCACACCACGGCTCTTTCTGAGAAAAAGCAAGCACGGAGGACGAGAACCGCTTTTGCCCTGCGTAGCGTTCCGGGCAGCGGGTAGAACCAGGCAGAGAATTCCCGGCTAGCAGCTTCCCTGTGGCGGGGAAGTGCAAACGTACACGTTTTCGGCCGAAAACGCGTTTTCCGGCGAAAACGCACACCACGGCTCTTTCTGAGAAAAAGCAAGCACGGAGGACGAGAACCGCTTTTGCCCTGCGTAGCGTTCCGGGCAGCGGGTAGAACCAGGCAGAGAATTCCCGGCTAGCAGCTTCCCTGTGGCGGGGAAGTGCAAACGTACACGTTTTCGGCCGAAAACGCGTTTTCCGGCGAAAACGCACACCACGGCTCTTTCTGAGAAAAAGCAAGCACGGAGGACGAGAACCGCTTTTGCCCTGCGTAGCGTTCCGGGCAGCGGGTAGAACCAGGCAGAGAATTCCCGGCTAGCAGCTTCCCTGTGGCGGGGAAGTGCAAACGTACACGTTTTCGGCCGAAAACGCGTTTTCCGGCGAAAACGCACACCACGGCTCTTTCTGAGAAAAAGCAAGCACGGAGGACGAGAACCGCTTTTGCCCTGCGTAGCGTTCCGGGCAGCGGGTAGAACCAGGCAGAGAATTCCCGGCTAGCAGCTTCCCTGTGGCGGGGAAGTGCAAACGTACACGTTTTCGGCCGAAAACGCGTTTTCCGGCGAAAACGCACACCACGGCTCTTTCTGAGAAAAAGCAAGCACGGAGGACGAGAACCGCTTTTGCCCTGCGTAGCGTTCCGGGCAGCGGGTAGAACCAGGCAGAGAATTCCCGGCTAGCAGCTTCCCTGTGGCGGGGAAGTGCAAACGTACACGTTTTCGGCCGAAAACGCGTTTTCCGGCGAAAACGCACACCACGGCTCTTTCTGAGAAAAAGCAAGCACGGAGGACGAGAACCGCTTTTGCCCTGCGTAGCGTTCCGGGCAGCGGGTAGAACCAGGCAGAGAATTCCCGGCTAGCAGCTTCCCTGTGGCGGGGAAGTGCAAACGTACACGTTTTCGGCCGAAAACGCGTTTTCCGGCGAAAACGCACACCACGGCTCTTTCTGAGAAAAAGCAAGCACGGAGGACGAGAACCGCTTTTGCCCTGCGTAGCGTTCCGGGCAGCGGGTAGAACCAGGCAGAGAATTCCCGGCTAGCAGCTTCCCTGTGGCGGGGAAGTGCAAACGTACACGTTTTCGGCCGAAAACGCGTTTTCCGGCGAAAACGCACACCACGGCTCTTTCTGAGAAAAAGCAAGCACGGAGGACGAGAACCGCTTTTGCCCTGCGTAGCGTTCCGGGCAGCGGGTAGAACCAGGCAGAGAATTCCCGGCTAGCAGCTTCCCTGTGGCGGGGAAGTGCAAACGTACACGTTTTCGGCCGAAAACGCGTTTTCCGGCGAAAACGCACACCACGGCTCTTTCTGAGAAAAAGCAAGCACGGAGGACGAGAACCGCTTTTGCCCTGCGTAGCGTTCCGGGCAGCGGGTAGAACCAGGCAGAGAATTCCCGGCTAGCAGCTTCCCTGTGGCGGGGAAGTGCAAACGTACACGTTTTCGGCCGAAAACGCGTTTTCCGGCGAAAACGCACACCACGGCTCTTTCTGAGAAAAAGCAAGCACGGAGGACGAGAACCGCTTTTGCCCTGCGTAGCGTTCCGGGCAGCGGGTAGAACCAGGCAGAGAATTCCCGGCTAGCAGCTTCCCTGTGGCGGGGAAGTGCAAACGTACACGTTTTCGGCCGAAAACGCGTTTTCCGGCGAAAACGCACACCACGGCTCTTTCTGAGAAAAAGCAAGCACGGAGGACGAGAACCGCTTTTGCCCTGCGTAGCGTTCCGGGCAGCGGGTAGAACCAGGCAGAGAATTCCCGGCTAGCAGCTTCCCTGTGGCGGGGAAGTGCAAACGTACACGTTTTCGGCCGAAAACGCGTTTTCCGGCGAAAACGCACACCACGGCTCTTTCTGAGAAAAAGCAAGCACGGAGGACGAGAACCGCTTTTGCCCTGCGTAGCGTTCCGGGCAGCGGGTAGAACCAGGCAGAGAATTCCCGGCTAGCAGCTTCCCTGTGGCGGGGAAGTGCAAACGTACACGTTTTCGGCCGAAAACGCGTTTTCCGGCGAAAACGCACACCACGGCTCTTTCTGAGAAAAAGCAAGCACGGAGGACGAGAACCGCTTTTGCCCTGCGTAGCGTTCCGGGCAGCGGGTAGAACCAGGCAGAGAATTCCCGGCTAGCAGCTTCCCTGTGGCGGGGAAGTGCAAACGTACACGTTTTCAGCCGAAAACGCGTTTTCCGGCGAAATCGCACACCACGGCTCTTTCTGAGAAAAAGCAAGCACGGAGGACGAGAACCGCTTTTGCCCTGCGTAGCGTTCCGGGCAGCGGGTAGAACCAGGCAGAGAATTCCCGGCTAGCAGCTTCCCTGTGGCGGGGAAGTGCAAACGTACACGTTTTCGGCCGAAAACGCGTTTTCCGGCGAAAACGCACACCACGGCTCTTTCTGAGAAAAAGCAAGCACGGAGGACGAGAACCGCTTTTGCCCTGCGTAGCGTTCCGGGCAGCGGGTAGAACCAGGCAGAGAATTCCCGGCTAGCAGCTTCCCTGTGGCGGGGAAGTGCAAACGTACACGTTTTCGGCCGAAAACGCGTTTTCCGGCGAAAACGCACACCACGGCTCTTTCTGAGAAAAAGCAAGCACGGAGGACGAGAACCGCTTTTGCCCTGCGTAGCGTTCCGGGCAGCGGGTAGAACCAGGCAGAGAATTCCCGGCTAGCAGCTTCCCTGTGGCGGGGAAGTGCAAACGTACACGTTTTCGGCCGAAAACGCGTTTTCCGGCGAAAACGCACACCACGGCTCTTTCTGAGAAAAAGCAAGCACGGAGGACGAGAACCGCTTTTGCCCTGCGTAGCGTTCCGGGCAGCGGGTAGAACCAGGCAGAGAATTCCCGGCTAGCAGCTTCCCTGTGGCGGGGAAGTGCAAACGTACACGTTTTCGGCCGAAAACGCGTTTTCCGGCGAAAACGCACACCACGGCTCTTTCTGAGAAAAAGCAAGCACGGAGGACGAGAACCGCTTTTGCCCTGCGTAGCGTTCCGGGCAGCGGGTAGAACCAGGCAGAGAATTCCCGGCTAGCAGCTTCCCTGTGGCGGGGAAGTGCAAACGTACACGTTTTCGGCCGAAAACGCGTTTTCCGGCGAAAACGCACACCACGGCTCTTTCTGAGAAAAAGCAAGCACGGAGGACGAGAACCGCTTTTGCCCTGCGTAGCGTTCCGGGCAGCGGGTAGAACCAGGCAGAGAATTCCCGGCTAGCAGCTTCCCTGTGGCGGGGAAGTGCAAACGTACACGTTTTCGGCCGAAAACGCGTTTTCCGGCGAAAACGCACACCACGGCTCTTTCTGAGAAAAAGCAAGCACGGAGGACGAGAACCGCTTTTGCCCTGCGTAGCGTTCCGGGCAGCGGGTAGAACCAGGCAGAGAATTCCCGGCTAGCAGCTTCCCTGTGGCGGGGAAGTGCAAACGTACACGTTTTCGGCCGAAAACGCGTTTTCCGGCGAAAACGCACACCACGGCTCTTTCTGAGAAAAAGCAAGCACGGAGGACGAGAACCGCTTTTGCCCTGCGTAGCGTTCCGGGCAGCGGGTAGAACCAGGCAGAGAATTCCCGGCTAGCAGCTTCCCTGTGGCGGAAGTGCAAACGTACACGTTTTCGGCCGAAAACGCGTTTTCCGGCGAAAACGCACACCACGGCTCTTTCTGAGAAAAAGCAAGCACGGAGGACGAGAACCGCTTTTGCCCTGCGTAGCGTTCCGGGCAGCGGGTAGAACCAGGCAGAGAATTCCCGGCTAGCAGCTTCCCTGTGGCGGGGAAGTGCAAACGTACACGTTTTCGGCCGAAAACGCGTTTTCCGGCGAAAACGCACACCACGGCTCTTTCTGAGAAAAAGCAAGCACGGAGGACGAGAACCGCTTTTGCCCTGCGTAGCGTTCCGGGCAGCGGGTAGAACCAGGCAGAGAATTCCCGGCTAGCAGCTTCCCTGTGGCGTAGGGAAGTGCAAACGTACACGTTTTCGGCCGAAAACGCGTTTTCCGGCGAAAACGCACACCACGGCTCTTTCTGAGAAAAAGCAAGCACGGAGGACGAGAACCGCTTTTGCCCTGCGTAGCGTTCCGGGCAGCGGGTAGAACCAGGCAGAGAATTCCCGGCTAGCAGCTTCCCTGTGGCGGGGAAGTGCAAACGTACACGTTTTCGGCCGAAAACGCGTTTTCCGGCGAAATCGCACACCACGGCTCTTTCTGAGAAAAAGCAAGCACGGAGGACGAGAACCGCTTTTGCCCTGCGTAGCGTTCCGGGCAGCGGGTAGAACCAGGCAGAGAATTCCCGGCTAGCAGCTTCCCTGTGGCGGGGAAGTGCAAACGTACACGTTTTCGGCCGAAAACGCGTTTTCCGGCGAAATCGCACACCACGGCTCTTTCTGAGAAAAAGCAAGCACGGAGGACGAGAACCGCTTTTGCCCTGCGTAGCGTTCCGGGCAGCGGGTAGAACCAGGCAGAGAATTCCCGGCTAGCAGCTTCCCTGTGGCGGGGAAGTGCAAACGTACACGTTTTCGGCCGAAAACGCGTTTTCCGGCGAAAACGCACACCACGGCTCTTTCTGAGAAAAAGCAAGCACGGAGGACGAGAACCGCTTTTGCCCTGCGTAGCGTTCCGGGCAGCGGGTAGAACCAGGCAGAGAATTCCCGGCTAGCAGCTTCCCTGTGGCGGGGAAGTGCAAACGTACACGTTTTCGGCCGAAAACGCGTTTTCCGGCGAAAACGAACACCACGGCTCTTTCTGAGAAAAAGCAAGCACGGAGGATGAGAACCGCTTTTGCCCTGCGTAGCGTTCTGGGCAGCGGGTAGAACCAGGCAGAGAATTCCCGGCTAGCAGCTTCCCTGTGGCGGGGAAGTGCAAACGTACACGTTTTCGGCCGAAAACGCTTTTTCCGGCGAAATCGCACACCACGGCTCTTTCTGAGAAAAAGCAAGCACGGATGAAGAGAACCGCTTTTGCCCTGCGTAGCGTTCCGGGCAGCGGGTAGAACCAGGCAGAGAATTCCCGGCTAGCAGCTTCCCTGTGGCGGGGAAGTGCAAACGTACACGTTTTCGGCCGAAAACGCGTTTTCCGGCGAAAACGCACACCACGGCTCTTTCTGAGAAAAAGCAAGCACGGAGGACGAGAACCGCTTTTGCCCTGCGTAGCGTTCCGGGCAGCGGGTAGAACCAGGCAGAGAATTCCCGGCTAGCAGCTTCCCTGTGGCGGGGAAGTGCAAACGTACACGTTTTCGGCCGAAAACGCGTTTTCTGGCGAAAACGCACACCACGGCTCTTTCTGAGAAAAAGCAAGCACGGAGGACGAGAACCGCTTTTGCCCTGCGTAGCGTTCCGGGCAGCGGGTAGAACCAGGCAGAGAATTCCCGGCTAGCAGCTTCCCTGTGGCGGGGAAGTGCAAACGTACACGTTTTCGGCCGAAAACGCGTTTTCCAGCGAAATCGCACACCACGGCTCTTTCTGAGAAAAAGCAAGCACGGAGGACGAGAACCGCTTTTGCCCTGCGTAGCGTTCCGGGCAGCGGGTAGAACCAGGCAGAGAATTCCCGGCTAGCAGCTTCCCTGTGGCGGGGAAGTGCAAACGTACACGTTTTCGGCCGAAAACGCGTTTTCCGGCGAAAACGCACACCACGGCTCTTTCTGAGAAAAAGCAAGCACGGAGGACAAGAACCGCTTTTGCCCTGCGTAGCGTTCCGGGCAGCGGGTAGAACCAGGCAGAGAATTCCCGGCTAGCAGCTTCCCTGTGGCGGGGAAGTGCAAACGTACACGTTTTCGGCCGAAAACGCGTTTTCCGGCGAAAAGCACACCACGGCTCTTTCTGAGAAAAAGCAAGCACGGAGGACGAGAACCGCTTTTGCCCTGCGTAGCGTTCCGGGCAGCGGGTAGAACCAGGCAGAGAATTCCCGGCTAGCAGCTTCCCTGTGGCGGGGAAGTGCAAACGTACACGTTTTCGGCCGAAAACGCGTTTTCCGGCGAAAACGCACACCACGGCTCTTTCTGAGAAAAAGCAAGCACGGAGGACGAGAACCGCTTTTGCCCTGCGTAGCGTTCCGGGCAGTGGGTAGAACCAGGCAGAGAATTCCCGGCTAGCAGCTTCCCTGTGGCGGGGAAGTGCAAACGTACACGTTTTCGGCCGAAAACGCGTTTTCCGGCGAAATCGCACACCACGGCTCTTTCTGAGAAAAAGCAAGCACGGAGGACGAGAACCGCTTTTGCCCTGCGTAGCGTTCCGGGCAGCGGGTAGAACCAGGCAGAGAATTCCCGGCTAGCAGCTTCCCTGTGGCGGGGAAGTGCAAACGTACACGTTTTCGGCCGAAAACGCGTTTTCCGGCGAAATCGCACACCACGGCTCTTTCTGAGAAAAAGCAAGCACGGAGGACGAGAACCGCTTTTGCCCTGCGTAGCGTTCCGGGCAGCGGGTAGAACCAGGCAGAGAATTCCCGGCTAGCAGCTTCCCTGTGGCGGGGAAGTGCAAACGTACACGTTTTCGGCCGAAAACGCGTTTTCCGGCGAAAACGCACACCACGGCTCTTTCTGAGAAAAAGCAAGCACGGAGGACGAGAACCGCTTTTGCCCTGCGTAGCGTTCCGGGCAGCGGGTAGAACCAGGCAGAGAATTCCCGGCTAGCAGCTTCCCTGTGGCGGGGAAGTGCAAACGTACACGTTTTCGGCCGAAAACGCGTTTTCCGGCGAAAACGCACACCACGGCTCTTTCTGAGAAAAAGCAAGCACGGAGGACGAGAACCGCTTTTGCCCTGCGTAGCGTTCCGGGCAGCGGGTAGAACCAGGCAGAGAATTCCCGGCTAGCAGCTTCCCTGTGGCGGGGAAGTGCAAACGTACACGTTTTCGGCCGAAAACGCTTTTTCCGGCGAAATCGCACACCACGGCTCTTTCTGAGAAAAAGCAAGCACGGAGGACGAGAACCGCTTTTGCCCTGCGTAGCGTTCCGGGCAGCGGGTAGAACCAGGCAGAGAATTCCCGGCTAGCAGCTTCCCTGTGGCGGGGAAGTGCAAACGTACACGTTTTCGGCCGAAAACGCGTTTTCCGGCGAAAACGCACACCACGGCTCTTTCTGAGAAAAAGCAAGCACGGAGGACGAGAACCGCTTTTGCCCTGCGTAGCGTTCCGGGCAGCGGGTAGAACCAGGCAGAGAATTCCCGGCTAGCAGCTTCCCTGTGGTGGGGAAGTGCAAACGTACACGTTTTCGGCCGAAAACGCGTTTTCCGGCGAAAACGCACACCACGGCTCTTTCTGAGAAAAAGCAAGCACGGAGGACGAGAACCGCTTTTGCCCTGCGTAGCGTTCCGGGCAGCGGGTAGAACCAGGCAGAGAATTCCCGGCTAGCAGCTTCCCTGTGGCGGGGAAGTGCAAACGTACACGTTTTCGGCCGAAAACGAGTTTTCCGGCGAAAACGCACACCACGGCTCTTTCTGAGATAAAGCAAGCACGGAGGACGAGAACCGCTTTTGCCCTGCGTAGCGTTCCGGGCAGCGGGTAGAACCAGGCAGAGAATTCCCGGCTAGCAGCTTCCCTGTGGCGGGGAAGTGCAAACGTACACGTTTTCGGCCGAAAACGCGTTTTCCGGCGAAATCGCACACCACGGCTCTTTCTGAGAAAAAGCAAGCACGGAGGACGAGAACCGCTTTTGCCCTGCGTAGCGTTCCGGGCAGCGGGTAGAACCAGGCAGAGAATTCCCGGCTAGCAGCTTCCCTGTGGCGGGGAAGTGCAAACGTACACGTTTTCGGCCGAAAACGCGTTTTCCGGCGAAAACGCACACCACGGCTCTTTCTGAGAAAAAGCAAGCACGGAGGACGAGAACCGCTTTTGCCCTGCGTAGCGTTCCGGGCAGCGGGTAGAACCAGGCAGAGAATTCCCGGCTAGCAGCTTCCCTGTGGCGGGGAAGTGCAAACGTACACGTTTTCGGCCGAAAACGCGTTTTCCGGCGAAAACGCACACCACGGCTCTTTCTGAGAAAAAGCAAGCACGGAGGACGAGAACCGCTTTTGCCCTGCGTAGCGTTCCGGGCAGCGGGTAGAACCAGGCAGAGAATTCCCGGCTAGCAGCTTCCCTGTGGCGGGGAAGTGCAAACGTACACGTTTTCGGCCGAAAACGCTTTTTCCGGCGAAATCGCACACCACGGCTCTTTCTGAGAAAAAGCAAGCACGGAGGACGAGAACCGCTTTTGCCCTGCGTAGCGTTCCGGGCAGCGGGTAGAACCAGGCAGAGAATTCCCGGCTAGCAGCTTCCCTGTGGCGGGGAAGTGCAAACGTACACGTTTTCGGCCGAAAACGCGTTTTCCGGCGAAAACGCACACCACGGCTCTTTCTGAGAAAAAGCAAGCACGGAGGACGAGAACCGCTTTTGCCCTGCGTAGCGTTCCGGGCAGCGGGTAGAACCAGGCAGAGAATTCCCGGCTAGCAGCTTCCCTGTGGCGGGGAAGTGCAAACGTACACGTTTTCGGCCGAAAACGCGTTTTCCGGCGAAAACGCACACCACGGCTCTTTCTGAGAAAAAGCAAGCACGGAGGACGAGAACCGCTTTTGCCCTGCGTAGCGTTCCGGGCAGCGGGTAGAACCAGGCAGAGAATTCCCGGCTAGCAGCTTCCCTGTGGCGGGGAAGTGCAAACGTACACGTTTTCGGCCGAAAACGCGTTTTCCGGCGAAAACGCACACCACGGCTCTTTCTGAGAAAAAGCAAGCACGGAGGACGAGAACCGCTTTTGCCCTGCGTAGCGTTCCGGGCAGCGGGTAGAACCAGGCAGAGAATTCCCGGCTAGCAGCTTCCCTGTGGCGGGGAAGTGCAAACGTACACGTTTTCGGCCGAAAACGCGTTTTCCGGCGAAAACGCACACCACGGCTCTTTCTGAGAAAAAGCAAGCACGGAGGACGAGAACCGCTTTTGCCCTGCGTAGCGTTCCGGGCAGCGGGTAGAACCAGGCAGAGAATTCCCGGCTAGCAGCTTCCCTGTGGCGGGGAAGTGCAAACGTACACGTTTTCGGCCGAAAACGCGTTTTCCGGCGAAAACGCACACCACGGCTCTTTCTGAGAAAAAGCAAGCACGGAGGACGAGAACCGCTTTTGCCCTGGGTAACGTTCCGGGCAGCGGGTAGAACCAGGCAGAGAATTCCCGGCTAGCAGCTTCCCTGTGGCGGGGAAGTGCAAACGTACACGTTTTCGGCCGAAAACGCGTTTTCCGGCGAAAACGCACACCACGGCTCTTTCTGAGAAAAAGCAAGCACGGAGGACGAGAACCGCTTTTGCCCTGCGTAGCGTTCCGGGCAGCGGGTAGAACCAGGCAGAGAATTCCCGGCTAGCAGCTTCCCTGTGGCGGGGAAGTGCAAACGTACACGTTTTCGGCCGAAAACGCGTTTTCCGGCGAAAACGCACACCACGGCTCTTTCTGAGAAAAAGCAAGCACGGAGGACGAGAACCGCTTTTGCCCTGCGTAGCGTTCCGGGCAGCGGGTAGAACCAGGCAGAGAATTCCCGGCTAGCAGCTTCCCTGTGGCGGGGAAGTGCAAACGTACACGTTTTCGGCCGAAAACGCGTTTTCCGGCGAAAACGCACACCACGGCTCTTTCTGAGAAAAAGCAAGCACGGAGGACGAGAACCGCTTTTGCCCTGCGTAGCGTTCCGGGCAGCGGGTAGAACCAGGCAGAGAATTCCCGGCTAGCAGCTTCCCTGTGGCGGGGAAGTGCAAACGTACACGTTTTCGGCCGAAAACGCGTTTTCCGGCGAAAACGCACACCACGGCTCTTTCTGAGAAAAAGCAAGCACGGAGGACGAGAACCGCTTTTGCCCTGCGTAGCGTTCCGGGCAGCGGGTAGAACCAGGCAGAGAATTCCCGGCTAGCAGCTTCCCTGTGGCGGGGAAGTGCAAACGTACACGTTTTCGGCCGAAAACGCGTTTTCCGGCGAAAACGCACACCACGGCTCTTTCTGAGAAAAAGCAAGCACGGAGGACGAGAACCGCTTTTGCCCTGCGTAGCGTTCCGGGCAGCGGGTAGAACCAGGCAGAGAATTCCCGGCTAGCAGCTTCCCTGTGGCGGGGAAGTGCAAACGTACACGTTTTCGGCCGAAAACGCGTTTTCCGGCGAAAACGCACACCACGGCTCTTTCTGAGAAAAAGCAAGCACGGAGGACGAGAACCGCTTTTGCCCTGCGTAGCGTTCCGGGCAGCGGGTAGAACCAGGCAGAGAATTCCCGGCTAGCAGCTTCCCTGTGGCGGGGAAGTGCAAACGTACACGTTTTCGGCCGAAAACGCGTTTTCCGGCGAAAACGCACACCACGGCTCTTTCTGAGAAAAAGCAAGCACGGAGGACGAGAACCGCTTTTGCCCTGCGTAGCGTTCCGGGCAGCGGGTAGAACCAGGCAGAGAATTCCCGGCTAGCAGCTTCCCTGTGGCGGGGAAGTGCAAACGTACACGTTTTCGGCCGAAAACGCGTTTTCCGGCGAAAACGCACACCACGGCTCTTTCTGAGAAAAAGCAAGCACGGAGGACGAGAACCGCTTTTGCCCTGCGTAGCGTTCCGGGCAGCGGGTAGAACCAGGCAGAGAATTCCCGGCTAGCAGCTTCCCTGTGGCGGGGAAGTGCAAACGTACACGTTTTCGGCCGAAAACGCGTTTTCCGGCGAAAACGCACACCACGGCTCTTTCTGAGAAAAAGCAAGCACGGAGGACGAGAACCGCTTTTGCCCTGCGTAGCGTTCCGGGCAGCGGGTAGAACCAGGCAGAGAATTCCCGGCTAGCAGCTTCCCTGTGGCGGGGAAGTGCAAACGTACACGTTTTCGGCCGAAAACGCGTTTTCCGGCGAAAACGCACACCACGGCTCTTTCTGAGAAAAAGCAAGCACGGAGGACGAGAACCGCTTTTGCCCTGCGTAGCGTTCCGGGCAGCGGGTAGAACCAGGCAGAGAATTCCCGGCTAGCAGCTTCCCTGTGGCGGGGAAGTGCAAACGTACACGTTTTCGGCCGAAAACGCGTTTTCCGGCGAAAACGCACACCACGGCTCTTTCTGAGAAAAAGCAAGCACGGAGGACGAGAACCGCTTTTGCCCTGCGTAGCGTTCCGGGCAGCGGGTAGAACCAGGCAGAGAATTCCCGGCTAGCAGCTTCCCTGTGGCGGGGAAGTGCAAACGTACACGTTTTCGGCCGAAAACGCGTTTTCCGGCGAAAACGCACACCACGGCTCTTTCTGAGAAAAAGCAAGCACGGAGGACGAGAACCGCTTTTGCCCTGCGTAGCGTTCCGGGCAGCGGGTAGAACCAGGCAGAGAATTCCCGGCTAGCAGCTTCCCTGTGGCGGGGAAGTGCAAACGTACACGTTTTCGGCCGAAAACGCGTTTTCCGGCGAAAACGCACACCACGGCTCTTTCTGAGAAAAAGCAAGCACGGAGGACGAGAACCGCTTTTGCCCTGCGTAGCGTTCCGGGCAGCGGGTAGAACCAGGCAGAGAATTCCCGGCTAGCAGCTTCCCTGTGGCGGGGAAGTGCAAACGTACACGTTTTCGGCCGAAAACGCGTTTTCCGGCGAAAACGCACACCACGGCTCTTTCTGAGAAAAAGCAAGCACGGAGGACGAGAACCGCTTTTGCCCTGCGTAGCGTTCCGGGCAGCGGGTAGAACCAGGCAGAGAATTCCCGGCTAGCAGCTTCCCTGTGGCGGGGAAGTGCAAACGTACACGTTTTCGGCCGAAAACGCGTTTTCCGGCGAAAACGCACACCACGGCTCTTTCTGAGAAAAAGCAAGCACGGAGGACGAGAACCGCTTTTGCCCTGCGTAGCGTTCCGGGCAGCGGGTAGAACCAGGCAGAGAATTCCCGGCTAGCAGCTTCCCTGTGGCGGGGAAGTGCAAACGTACACGTTTTCGGCCGAAAACGCGTTTTCCGGCGAAAACGCACACCACGGCTCTTTCTGAGAAAAAGCAAGCACGGAGGACGAGAACCGCTTTTGCCCTGCGTAGCGTTCCGGGCAGCGGGTAGAACCAGGCAGAGAATTCCCGGCTAGCAGCTTCCCTGTGGCGGGGAAGTGCAAACGTACACGTTTTCGGCCGAAAACGCGTTTTCCGGCGAAAACGCACACCACGGCTCTTTCTGAGAAAAAGCAAGCACGGAGGACGAGAACCGCTTTTGCCCTGCGTAGCGTTCCGGGCAGCGGGTAGAACCAGGCAGAGAATTCCCGGCTAGCAGCTTCCCTGTGGCGGGGAAGTGCAAACGTACACGTTTTCGGCCGAAAACGCGTTTTCCGGCGAAAACGCACACCACGGCTCTTTCTGAGAAAAAGCAAGCACGGAGGACGAGAACCGCTTTTGCCCTGCGTAGCGTTCCGGGCAGCGGGTAGAACCAGGCAGAGAATTCCCGGCTAGCAGCTTCCCTGTGGCGGGGAAGTGCAAACGTACACGTTTTCGGCCGAAAACGCGTTTTCCGGCGAAAACGCACACCACGGCTCTTTCTGAGAAAAAGCAAGCACGGAGGACGAGAACCGCTTTTGCCCTGCGTAGCGTTCCGGGCAGCGGGTAGAACCAGGCAGAGAATTCCCGGCTAGCAGCTTCCCTGTGGCGGGGAAGTGCAAACGTACACGTTTTCGGCCGAAAACGCGTTTTCCGGCGAAAACGCACACCACGGCTCTTTCTGAGAAAAAGCAAGCACGGAGGACGAGAACCGCTTTTGCCCTGCGTAGCGTTCCGGGCAGCGGGTAGAACCAGGCAGAGAATTCCCGGCTAGCAGCTTCCCTGTGGCGGGGAAGTGCAAACGTACACGTTTTCGGCCGAAAACGCGTTTTCCGGCGAAAACGCACACCACGGCTCTTTCTGAGAAAAAGCAAGCACGGAGGACGAGAACCGCTTTTGCCCTGCGTAGCGTTCCGGGCAGCGGGTAGAACCAGGCAGAGAATTCCCGGCTAGCAGCTTCCCTGTGGCGGGGAAGTGCAAACGTACACGTTTTCGGCCGAAAACGCGTTTTCCGGCGAAAACGCACACCACGGCTCTTTCTGAGAAAAAGCAAGCACGGAGGACGAGAACCGCTTTTGCCCTGCGTAGCGTTCCGGGCAGCGGGTAGAACCAGGCAGAGAATTCCCGGCTAGCAGCTTCCCTGTGGCGGGGAAGTGCAAACGTACACGTTTTCGGCCGAAAACGCGTTTTCCGGCGAAAACGCACACCACGGCTCTTTCTGAGAAAAAGCAAGCACGGAGGACGAGAACCGCTTTTGCCCTGCGTAGCGTTCCGGGCAGCGGGTAGAACCAGGCAGAGAATTCCCGGCTAGCAGCTTCCCTGTGGCGGGGAAGTGCAAACGTACACGTTTTCGGCCGAAAACGCGTTTTCCGGCGAAAACGCACACCACGGCTCTTTCTGAGAAAAAGCAAGCACGGAGGACGAGAACCGCTTTTGCCCTGCGTAGCGTTCCGGGCAGCGGGTAGAACCAGGCAGAGAATTCCCGGCTAGCAGCTTCCCTGTGGCGGGGAAGTGCAAACGTACACGTTTTCGGCCGAAAACGCGTTTTCCGGCGAAAACGCACACCACGGCTCTTTCTGAGAAAAAGCAAGCACGGAGGACGAGAACCGCTTTTGCCCTGCGTAGCGTTCCGGGCAGCGGGTAGAACCAGGCAGAGAATTCCCGGCTAGCAGCTTCCCTGTGGCGGGGAAGTGCAAACGTACACGTTTTCGGCCGAAAACGCGTTTTCCGGCGAAAACGCACACCACGGCTCTTTCTGAGAAAAAGCAAGCACGGAGGACGAGAACCGCTTTTGCCCTGCGTAGCGTTCCGGGCAGCGGGTAGAACCAGGCAGAGAATTCCCGGCTAGCAGCTTCCCTGTGGCGGGGAAGTGCAAACGTACACGTTTTCGGCCGAAAACGCGTTTTCCGGCGAAAACGCACACCACGGCTCTTTCTGAGAAAAAGCAAGCACGGAGGACGAGAACCGCTTTTGCCCTGCGTAGCGTTCCGGGCAGCGGGTAGAACCAGGCAGAGAATTCCCGGCTAGCAGCTTCCCTGTGGCGGGGAAGTGCAAACGTACACGTTTTCGGCCGAAAACGCGTTTTCCGGCGAAAACGCACACCACGGCTCTTTCTGAGAAAAAGCAAGCACGGAGGACGAGAACCGCTTTTGCCCTGCGTAGCGTTCCGGGCAGCGGGTAGAACCAGGCAGAGAATTCCCGGCTAGCAGCTTCCCTGTGGCGGGGAAGTGCAAACGTACACGTTTTCGGCCGAAAACGCGTTTTCCGGCGAAAACGCACACCACGGCTCTTTCTGAGAAAAAGCAAGCACGGAGGACGAGAACCGCTTTTGCCCTGCGTAGCGTTCCGGGCAGCGGGTAGAACCAGGCAGAGAATTCCCGGCTAGCAGCTTCCCTGTGGCGGGGAAGTGCAAACGTACACGTTTTCGGCCGAAAACGCGTTTTCCGGCGAAAACGCACACCACGGCTCTTTCTGAGAAAAAGCAAGCACGGAGGACGAGAACCGCTTTTGCCCTGCGTAGCGTTCCGGGCAGCGGGTAGAACCAGGCAGAGAATTCCCGGCTAGCAGCTTCCCTGTGGCGGGGAAGTGCAAACGTACACGTTTTCGGCCGAAAACGCGTTTTCCGGCGAAAACGCACACCACGGCTCTTTCTGAGAAAAAGCAAGCACGGAGGACGAGAACCGCTTTTGCCCTGCGTAGCGTTCCGGGCAGCGGGTAGAACCAGGCAGAGAATTCCCGGCTAGCAGCTTCCCTGTGGCGGGGAAGTGCAAACGTACACGTTTTCGGCCGAAAACGCGTTTTCCGGCGAAAACGCACACCACGGCTCTTTCTGAGAAAAAGCAAGCACGGAGGACGAGAACCGCTTTTGCCCTGCGTAGCGTTCCGGGCAGCGGGTAGAACCAGGCAGAGAATTCCCGGCTAGCAGCTTCCCTGTGGCGGGGAAGTGCAAACGTACACGTTTTCGGCCGAAAACGCGTTTTCCGGCGAAAACGCACACCACGGCTCTTTCTGAGAAAAAGCAAGCACGGAGGACGAGAACCGCTTTTGCCCTGCGTAGCGTTCCGGGCAGCGGGTAGAACCAGGCAGAGAATTCCCGGCTAGCAGCTTCCCTGTGGCGGGGAAGTGCAAACGTACACGTTTTCGGCCGAAAACGCGTTTTCCGGCGAAAACGCACACCACGGCTCTTTCTGAGAAAAAGCAAGCACGGAGGACGAGAACCGCTTTTGCCCTGCGTAGCGTTCCGGGCAGCGGGTAGAACCAGGCAGAGAATTCCCGGCTAGCAGCTTCCCTGTGGCGGGGAAGTGCAAACGTACACGTTTTCGGCCGAAAACGCGTTTTCCGGCGAAAACGCACACCACGGCTCTTTCTGAGAAAAAGCAAGCACGGAGGACGAGAACCGCTTTTGCCCTGCGTAGCGTTCCGGGCAGCGGGTAGAACCAGGCAGAGAATTCCCGGCTAGCAGCTTCCCTGTGGCGGGGAAGTGCAAACGTACACGTTTTCGGCCGAAAACGCGTTTTCCGGCGAAAACGCACACCACGGCTCTTTCTGAGAAAAAGCAAGCACGGAGGACGAGAACCGCTTTTGCCCTGCGTAGCGTTCCGGGCAGCGGGTAGAACCAGGCAGAGAATTCCCGGCTAGCAGCTTCCCTGTGGCGGGGAAGTGCAAACGTACACGTTTTCGGCCGAAAACGCGTTTTCCGGCGAAAACGCACACCACGGCTCTTTCTGAGAAAAAGCAAGCACGGAGGACGAGAACCGCTTTTGCCCTGCGTAGCGTTCCGGGCAGCGGGTAGAACCAGGCAGAGAATTCCCGGCTAGCAGCTTCCCTGTGGCGGGGAAGTGCAAACGTACACGTTTTCGGCCGAAAACGCGTTTTCCGGCGAAAACGCACACCACGGCTCTTTCTGAGAAAAAGCAAGCACGGAGGACGAGAACCGCTTTTGCCCTGCGTAGCGTTCCGGGCAGCGGGTAGAACCAGGCAGAGAATTCCCGGCTAGCAGCTTCCCTGTGGCGGGGAAGTGCAAACGTACACGTTTTCGGCCGAAAACGCGTTTTCCGGCGAAAACGCACACCACGGCTCTTTCTGAGAAAAAGCAAGCACGGAGGACGAGAACCGCTTTTGCCCTGCGTAGCGTTCCGGGCAGCGGGTAGAACCAGGCAGAGAATTCCCGGCTAGCAGCTTCCCTGTGGCGGGGAAGTGCAAACGTACACGTTTTCGGCCGAAAACGCGTTTTCCGGCGAAAACGCACACCACGGCTCTTTCTGAGAAAAAGCAAGCACGGAGGACGAGAACCGCTTTTGCCCTGCGTAGCGTTCCGGGCAGCGGGTAGAACCAGGCAGAGAATTCCCGGCTAGCAGCTTCCCTGTGGCGGGGAAGTGCAAACGTACACGTTTTCGGCCGAAAACGCGTTTTCCGGCGAAAACGCACACCACGGCTCTTTCTGAGAAAAAGCAAGCACGGAGGACGAGAACCGCTTTTGCCCTGCGTAGCGTTCCGGGCAGCGGGTAGAACCAGGCAGAGAATTCCCGGCTAGCAGCTTCCCTGTGGCGGGGAAGTGCAAACGTACACGTTTTCGGCCGAAAACGCGTTTTCCGGCGAAAACGCACACCACGGCTCTTTCTGAGAAAAAGCAAGCACGGAGGACGAGAACCGCTTTTGCCCTGCGTAGCGTTCCGGGCAGCGGGTAGAACCAGGCAGAGAATTCCCGGCTAGCAGCTTCCCTGTGGCGGGGAAGTGCAAACGTACACGTTTTCGGCCGAAAACGCGTTTTCCGGCGAAAACGCACACCACGGCTCTTTCTGAGAAAAAGCAAGCACGGAGGACGAGAACCGCTTTTGCCCTGCGTAGCGTTCCGGGCAGCGGGTAGAACCAGGCAGAGAATTCCCGGCTAGCAGCTTCCCTGTGGCGGGGAAGTGCAAACGTACACGTTTTCGGCCGAAAACGCGTTTTCCGGCGAAAACGCACACCACGGCTCTTTCTGAGAAAAAGCAAGCACGGAGGACGAGAACCGCTTTTGCCCTGCGTAGCGTTCCGGGCAGCGGGTAGAACCAGGCAGAGAATTCCCGGCTAGCAGCTTCCCTGTGGCGGGGAAGTGCAAACGTACACGTTTTCGGCCGAAAACGCGTTTTCCGGCGAAAACGCACACCACGGCTCTTTCTGAGAAAAAGCAAGCACGGAGGACGAGAACCGCTTTTGCCCTGCGTAGCGTTCCGGGCAGCGGGTAGAACCAGGCAGAGAATTCCCGGCTAGCAGCTTCCCTGTGGCGGGGAAGTGCAAACGTACACGTTTTCGGCCGAAAACGCGTTTTCCGGCGAAAACGCACACCACGGCTCTTTCTGAGAAAAAGCAAGCACGGAGGACGAGAACCGCTTTTGCCCTGCGTAGCGTTCCGGGCAGCGGGTAGAACCAGGCAGAGAATTCCCGGCTAGCAGCTTCCCTGTGGCGGGGAAGTGCAAACGTACACGTTTTCGGCCGAAAACGCGTTTTCCGGCGAAAACGCACACCACGGCTCTTTCTGAGAAAAAGCAAGCACGGAGGACGAGAACCGCTTTTGCCCTGCGTAGCGTTCCGGGCAGCGGGTAGAACCAGGCAGAGAATTCCCGGCTAGCAGCTTCCCTGTGGCGGGGAAGTGCAAACGTACACGTTTTCGGCCGAAAACGCGTTTTCCGGCGAAAACGCACACCACGGCTCTTTCTGAGAAAAAGCAAGCACGGAGGACGAGAACCGCTTTTGCCCTGCGTAGCGTTCCGGGCAGCGGGTAGAACCAGGCAGAGAATTCCCGGCTAGCAGCTTCCCTGTGGCGGGGAAGTGCAAACGTACACGTTTTCGGCCGAAAACGCGTTTTCCGGCGAAAACGCACACCACGGCTCTTTCTGAGAAAAAGCAAGCACGGAGGACGAGAACCGCTTTTGCCCTGCGTAGCGTTCCGGGCAGCGGGTAGAACCAGGCAGAGAATTCCCGGCTAGCAGCTTCCCTGTGGCGGGGAAGTGCAAACGTACACGTTTTCGGCCGAAAACGCGTTTTCCGGCGAAAACGCACACCACGGCTCTTTCTGAGAAAAAGCAAGCACGGAGGACGAGAACCGCTTTTGCCCTGCGTAGCGTTCCGGGCAGCGGGTAGAACCAGGCAGAGAATTCCCGGCTAGCAGCTTCCCTGTGGCGGGGAAGTGCAAACGTACACGTTTTCGGCCGAAAACGCGTTTTCCGGCGAAAACGCACACCACGGCTCTTTCTGAGAAAAAGCAAGCACGGAGGACGAGAACCGCTTTTGCCCTGCGTAGCGTTCCGGGCAGCGGGTAGAACCAGGCAGAGAATTCCCGGCTAGCAGCTTCCCTGTGGCGGGGAAGTGCAAACGTACACGTTTTCGGCCGAAAACGCGTTTTCCGGCGAAAACGCACACCACGGCTCTTTCTGAGAAAAAGCAAGCACGGAGGACGAGAACCGCTTTTGCCCTGCGTAGCGTTCCGGGCAGCGGGTAGAACCAGGCAGAGAATTCCCGGCTAGCAGCTTCCCTGTGGCGGGGAAGTGCAAACGTACACGTTTTCGGCCGAAAACGCGTTTTCCGGCGAAAACGCACACCACGGCTCTTTCTGAGAAAAAGCAAGCACGGAGGACGAGAACCGCTTTTGCCCTGCGTAGCGTTCCGGGCAGCGGGTAGAACCAGGCAGAGAATTCCCGGCTAGCAGCTTCCCTGTGGCGGGGAAGTGCAAACGTACACGTTTTCAGCCGAAAACGCGTTTTCCGGCGAAATCGCACACCACGGCTCTTTCTGAGAAAAAGCAAGCACGGAGGACGAGAACCGCTTTTGCCCTGCGTAGCGTTCCGGGCAGCGGGTAGAACCAGGCAGAGAATTCCCGGCTAGCAGCTTCCCTGTGGCGGGGAAGTGCAAACGTACACGTTTTCGGCCGAAAACGCGTTTTCCGGCGAAAACGCACACCACGGCTCTTTCTGAGAAAAAGCAAGCACGGAGGACGAGAACCGCTTTTGCCCTGCGTAGCGTTCCGGGCAGCGGGTAGAACCAGGCAGAGAATTCCCGGCTAGCAGCTTCCCTGTGGCGGGGAAGTGCAAACGTACACGTTTTCGGCCGAAAACGCGTTTTCCGGCGAAAACGCACACCACGGCTCTTTCTGAGAAAAAGCAAGCACGGAGGACGAGAACCGCTTTTGCCCTGCGTAGCGTTCCGGGCAGCGGGTAGAACCAGGCAGAGAATTCCCGGCTAGCAGCTTCCCTGTGGCGGGGAAGTGCAAACGTACACGTTTTCGGCCGAAAACGCGTTTTCCGGCGAAAACGCACACCACGGCTCTTTCTGAGAAAAAGCAAGCACGGAGGACGAGAACCGCTTT